>NW_028258384.1:15839090-16142121 GCF_053883595.1 Heterocephalus glaber | reverse complement strand
ATCTGGGAAAAATGAAATCAGAAATAACTACTCAGATAAAAGCAAAGATTTTTCTCATGGTGCAAGACTTGATTAAAAAATCTAGAGAGGACCCAGATAAAAAAAATAGAGGATCTGAGGAACATAATGGAATCCCAACACAGGAAAAAAATGGAATCCATAAAACAGATTTCCAAGAGATTAAAAACTCCATCGAAAGTCTGCACAGCAGAATGAACCAATGTGAGGATAGAATTTCACATATAGAAGATAAGATTGCAATTAGTGAGGAGGAAAAGAAAAATTGCTCTAAAATTGTATAGGAACATGAGAAATCAATCCAGCAGCTGCTAGACAATGCAAAGAAGAATAACATAAGACTGATTGGAGTCAATGAAGAAAGAGGAGAGAGCGCAGATGACATAAAAAACTCTTCACAAAGTGATGGCAGAAAACTTCCCAAGGAGGGGAAAAGAACTTGACATACAGATAAGTGAGGCATATAGGACTCCAGCTAACCTTGATCAAAAAAATCTACACATAGGCATATAACACTTAGGATTCCAGAAATCCAACAGAAGAATAAAATTCTACAAGCAGTGAGAGAAAAGAAACAAATCACATACAAAGGAAAGCCCATCAGAATCACAGCAGACTTCTCAATGCAATCCCTCAAGGCAAGAAGAGCTTGGAGTGATGTATTTCAAGCCCTAAAGGAAAACAGCCTCCAACCCAGATTGATGTACCCTGCAAAACTATCTTTCATAATTGATGGAGAAATAAGATACTTTCATGATAAAGAGCACCTCAGGGACTTCATGAATACCAAACCAGCACTCCAAAAAATTTTAGACAATACCTAGGGAAAGACAATGAGGATCACAATCCAAGGAAACCCAGCAGAATGAATCCGTTGGGTGTGACAAGTTAAATGCAAAGGGGGGGAATCCAACAAAAAGAAAAAGTCATGACAAGGCTTTTAAAACTTTGAACTTCATCTCTCTAATGAGTGTATAATTCAATCTTATTATTGTACTGATTAGTATTTTTCTGATTCTAGAGTTGCACACCATTCCTTGTGCTAGGCTATTTATCATCTTATGTCTACATTTTAATTGTGTTGTCTATTAATGAGCTCTAAGAATTCTTTATATATTCTGGTCATAGGTTATATGCATTGCAAATATGGTCTGTTTAAGGACTACTTTTCATTTTATTGATGTCATTTAAAGTTCTAACTTTTGATGGAATCTCATTTATCAATTTTTTTTCTTTTATACATCATGTTTTTTGTATCCTAGGTAGTTCTTGCCTACCCTGAATTCATAAATATTTTCCCTTATAATTTCTTCTTAAAGTTTCATACTTTTAGGCTTTCTTATTTAGGTTCATAGATCCATTCAAGTTATTTTCATGTATGGAAAAAAAGGGTTGAGATTAATTTTTTATATATGGATACCAGGTGTTCTAGTGCTGTTTACTGAAAACACTATCTCTTCCTTGGCTCTTGAATTGTGTTTATATTCTATAAAATGCTAATGTTAAATAATCTTTCAAAACTCAGTGGACCATATATGTATGGTTCTATTTTTAGATTCTCTATTTTATTCAAAGGATCCATATGTCTTTCCTTACACCAACACTGCCTTGATTACTGTAGCATTAGAAGAAGTCTTAAAATTGGGTGCTACATGTCTTCCAACACTCTTTTAGTTTTTGTTTTTGGCTTTTCTGGGTCTTTTGTACTCCTACATAACTTTAAAATTTCAATATCCAGTTCTTTGTTTATAGCAAGTATACACAGACCTGAATACATTCCTTGTGTTTTCTATGTACCTTGTGTTTTCTAATCCTGCTAAATTCAAGTACAAGTTCTAGGGGCTTCTAGAGATTTCTTAGTATTTTCTCTGTAGATAATCATTTCATCTACATATAAAGATTTTGCTTCTACCTTGCCAATCCTATCCTAATTGTGTCATTTCATTGCCAGACTATTTTGGTTTAGACTTATGTTTCAAAGTCTAATGGACAGATGAAGAGTAGGCATATATGCCTTTGTTCCCCACTTTAGGGAGAAAGCATTGTATCATCTCCATTCATAGAAGGAGTTTTTGTTGGAAGTATGAAGTACATGTCTTTGATCTGTTGACAAGGTTCTGTTCTACTTCTAGTCTCCTGATAGCTTTTACCATGAACAGCTGTAGAATTTAGTCCAATACTCTTTCTCCAACTAGTAACAGGATCATATGGCTTTCTCCTTTCCTCTGTTAAAATGATGACTTTTGGGGGTGGATCTTCCAATGCTGAACCAACACTGCCATCCCTATAATAAAACCACTTTCTACATACTGCCAGATCTGACTTCTAAGAGTTTGTTTTGTTAAACAAATTTCTATCTATGTTCATACTTTTTTCTTCTATTATCTTTATCCAGTTTTAGGATTAGCACAATGTTGAGTTCCTAAAATGAGGGGAGAAGTGTTCCTTCTTTTTTCTGCTTTAATTGCTTGATATAATTTATCTGTTAAAATGTTTATGAGCCTGCTGTTGTCATATAGGTAGGTTTTCAAGCTAGGAATATACTTTCTTTAATAGGTGCTATTCAAAGTTTATATTTCCTCCAGAGTTAGTTTCATTAATTTGTCTTCCAAGGTACTTCTTAGAAGTTGTCAAATTTATTTCAAAAATGATTTTTGTAATATGCTTTCTATATCCTTTTAAATTCTGTAAAATCTGTGGTAATGTCTCCTAGATCTTAATATTGTAATTTAAAAAATGTATAACTGATATTGTGTAACAGGAAGAAAAGGTCTAAAAGAGCAGGGGAATTGGGAGGGGTAGGGGAAGGGAAAAAAGGGAAAGGAAAAAATATGAGAAGAGGAAAAAAATGGAAACAAGGTCTTTGCAAATAGGGAAGGGTGGAGGGGGTGAAGGGAGGGCAAGGGAAGGGGAAAAAAATAAGAACCAAGAGACTCATGTAATGGTACAAGATCTCAATGATGAATATAATTGCATTTTACACCTAAAATATACCAATAAAGTTAATGGGTGGAAAAAAATAAAAATAACTTCACAGAAGTAATGGTAAAAAACTATCCAAGGAGGGGAAAGAATTTGACAAATAAGTGAGTCATATACGACTTCAAATAACCATGATCAAAAAAAAAGTCTAAACCTAGGCATCTAACAGTTAAGGTTCCAGAAACCCAACAAACAACATATTACAAACAGAGAAATGAAACAAATCACATACAAAGGAAAGCCCATGAGAATCAAAGCAGACTTCTCAACACAAACCCTCAAGGTAAGAAGACCCTGGAGTGAAGTACTTCAAACCCTAAAAGAAAACAACCTCCAACCCATTTTGATTCAGCCTGCAAAACTGTCTTTCAAAATTTATGGAGAAATAAGATACTTTCATGACAATGAGCACCTGAGGAACTTCATGAATACTAAACCAGCACTCCAAAATATTTTAAACAATAACCTAGGAAAAGACAATGAGAATCACAACCCCAGAAAACCAACAGAATGAATTCATCAGGCACAACAAGAAACTAAATGCAAAGAGGAGATTCCAACAAAAAGAAAAGGTCATGAAAAGTATAATTCAATACATAGCAGTTATAACCATCAATGTTAATGGTCTCAATGCTCCAATCAAAAGAAATGGACTGACAGAATGGATCAAGAAGCAAGATCCAACAATATGTTAGATATAAGAAACACACTTAATTCAAAAAGAAGCTCATAGACTGAAAGTTAAAGGGTGGAAAATATTCCATGTGAGAGGAACCTCTCCCCAAAAAAAGCAAGAGTAGCTACCATCTTTGGAGACCAAATGGATTTCAAACCAACACTGATGAAGAGGGACAAAGAAGGATATTACATCCTTGTAAAAGGAAAAATCCAAGAGGAAGAGATGACAATCATAAATATATCTGCACCAAATATTAGTATACACAACTATGTAAAAAAAAAAAACTAATGGACATTAAATCACATGAACACTAACACAATAGTAGTGATGGTCCTCAACACAACATTGTCACAAATAGCTAAATCAACTGGACAGAAAATAAACAATGAAATACTAGAACTCAATCAAACTCCTAACAAATGGACTAAACAGATGTTTACAGGGTGTTCTACCCATGAAACCAAAATACACATTTTTTTCAGTTGCACACAGGTTGTTCTCCAAAATAGACCACATGCTTGCTCATAAAACATGTTTAAGTAAGTGCAAAGGAATTGAAGTTGTCCCCTGTATATTATCAGACCATAGTGCAATGAATTTGGAGATCAATAGAAAAGGAAACTGCAAGAATTTCATAAATACATGGAAATTGAACAATATACTTCTGAACAACCAAGGGGTCACAGAGCAAATTAAAGAAGAAATCAGTTTCTAAAATTAAATGACAATATCAATACAACATATCAAAATCTATGAGAAAAGTAAAAGCACTCTTATGAGGGAAATTCATAGAACTAAATACTTATATTAGGAAAACAGACAGAGATCAAATAAACAACCTGATGCTGGACCTCAAGTTTCTAGAAAAAGAAGAGCAGGACAAACCCAAAGCTTATACAACGGAGAAAATTATAAAGATCAGAGCAGAAATCAATGCAATACAGACTGAGAATAATACAAAACATCAATGAAGCCAAGAGCTTTTTCTTTGAAAGAGTAAACAAAATTGACAAAACCTTAGCCAACGTTATCAAAAAAAGGAAAAACCCAAATCCATGGAATTAGGAATGAAAAGGGAGACATCACAATGGATGCAACAGAAATCAAGATGATCATCAATACCTATTTCAAGAACCTATATAGCAATAAGGTGGAAAACACAGAAGAAATGGACAGCTACCTAGATACATATGAATTACCAAAGTTGAACAAAGAAGACCTAGAAATTCTAAGGAACTCAGTATCACTGAAAGAAATTAAAAGTATAATTAAAAAAAAAAAAGTGAAGAAAAGCCCAAGTCCCGATGGCTTCACTGCTAAATTCTCCAAGACATTTAGAGAAGAACTATTGCCACTACTGTTTAAAATCTTCAAGGAAGTTGAAAAAGAAGCAATAGTTCCAAATTCATTCCTAGAAGCAAGTATCACCTTGATTCCAAAAGCAGAGAAAGGCACAACTGAAAAACAGAACTGTAGTCAAATCTCATTAATGAACATAGATGCAAAAATCCTGAATAAGATACTGGCAAACAGAATGGAGAATATCATCAAGAAGATCATACACCATGGACAAGTGGGCTTCATCACAGGGATGCATGGTTTGTTCAACATATGCAAATCAATAAATGAAATCCACTATATTAGTACACACAATTACCAAATCCATATGAGTATCTCAATTGATGCAAAAAAAGCATTTGACAAAATCCAACACCCATTCATGATTAAAAAAAACTATAGAAAATTGCAATAAATGGTCTTTATCTCAACCTGATAAAAGCCAAATACAAAAAACCAACAGTCGATATTATACTAAATGGTCAAAAACTGAAATCCTTCAAGTTAAAATCAGGAACAAGACAAACATGTTCTCTATCACCACTCTTCTTCAATATAGATCTGAAAACATTAGCCACAGCAATTGGACAAGAGAAATAAAGAAATAAAGATAGGAAACAAGGAAGTTAAACTGTCATTATATGCAGATGACATGATGCTCTGTATAGAAGACCCCAAGAACTCCACCAAAAGTTTTCCAGACTTAACTAAATTCAGTACAGTAGCTAGATACAAGGTCAACACCCAAAAATCAATAGCCATCCTTTACATGAACAACTGACTCACTGAGTGAGGAAATGGAGAAACAACTTCTTTCACAATAGCATCCAAAATATGAAATACCTAGGAATCCCTCAAATGAAAGAAATCAAAGATCTCTACTCTGAAAACTAAAGCACTCTGAGAAAAGAGATGGCAGAAGATATCAGAAAATTCAAATTGAGAAAAGAAAATCCAAAAACTCATTTCAAACAAGAAGACCTAGAATAGCAAAAAGCAATTTTTGGCAACAAAGACAAGGTAGGAGGTATCAAAATCCCCATCTGGAAACTATACTACAGAGCTACTGTGATTAAAAACAGCACATTACTGGGAAAGAAATAGACCCAAGGATTAGTGAAACAGATTAGAAGATGCAAAAACAACTCCAGACACATTCAGCCACCTCATCTTTGATAAAGGAGCCAAACACCCTCACTGGAGGAAAGATAGCCTCTTTAATAAAAGGTGCTGGAAAAATTGGGTTTCAACTTGCCAAAGATTTAAACTAGACCTATATCTCTCACCATGCAATAAACTAAAATCATAATGGATTAAATATTTAAATATTAAAACAGAATCACTAAACTGTCTGGAAGAAAGGTTGGGTAGAACTATTGAAGACATTAGTGTAGGAAAAGATTTCATGAACAAAATCTCAATTGCATGTGAACTAGCACAAAGAATCAAGCAATGGGGTCTCTTCTTATTAAAAAGCCCCTGCACATCAAGAGAAGCCACCAACAGTGTGAAGAAACAACCCACAATGTGGGAAAAAAATTTTAACAGCTGTTGCTCAGACAAAGGTCTACTATCTAGAATATATACAGAACTTTAAAAAATCAGATTTTCCAAATTTAAAGATCCAATCCAAAAATGGACATCTGAAATGAACAGGCATTTCTAAAACAAAGCATTAGAAATAACAAATAAACGTATGAAAAAATGCTCAACGTCACTGGTCACTTGAGAGATGCAAATGAAAACAATGCTGAGATTCCACCTCACCACAAAAGAATGGTTTCTATCATGAAATAAACCAATAACAAATCCTGGCAAGGCTATGGGGAAAAAAAATCTTTCTCCACTGTTTGTGGGAATGTAGACTTGTGCAACCACTGTGGAAATCAGTATGGAGATACCTCAAAGAAATAGGACTGGAAGTTCCATTTAACCCTGCTATTCCCCTGCTGGGTATATTCCCCAAAGAATTAAAAGAATCATACCACAGCAATATATTTTCACCCATGTACATAGCAACACAGACTCTAATACCTAAAGCTTGGAAACAGCCCAAATTTCCATCAATTGGAGACTAGATAAAAATATGTGTTTTTTTATAAAATAGAGTACTATTCCACCATAAAGAAAGACAAATTAGAGGCATTTATAGCTAAATGGATCCACATTGAGACAATACTCTTAAGTGAAATAAATAGGACACACGTGTCTAAATACCAAATAGTTTCTCTGGTGTGAGAAACTGAAAGTGTAAATAAGGACCAAAAGGTATAATAGATAATGTGAAAAAGGAAGAAAAGTTCTACAGGGGGATGTGAATTGGGAGGGGTAGGAGAAAGGAAAGAAGGGTATGGAATTAATGAGAAAATGAAAAAATGGTAACAAAATATTTGTAAAAGGAGGTGGGGGTTAAAGGGAGGGCAAGGGAGGGCAAGGGAATGGGAAAAAATAAGAACTAAGATATATTATGTAAAGATACAAATCTCCAATGATGGATATCATTATATTGTATACTGAAAATGTACCAATAAAATCAATTTTTTAAAAAAGAAGAAGCTTCTTTACAGCAAGAGAAAGCTCCAACAGAGTGAAGAGACAACCCACAATTGTTAAAAAAATTTTATCATCTATTTCTCAGTCAAAAGTTTACTATCTAGAATATATGAAGAACTTAAAAAAATCAAAACTCCCAAATTGAAAGACCCAATCCAAAAATGGGCATCTGAAATGAACCCACATTTTTTAGACATAGAAGTAGAAGCAGCAAATAAACATATGAAAACAAATTTTAAATCACTGGTCATACAAGAGATGCAAATGAAAACAGTGCTGAGATTCCACCTCACTCCTGAAAGAATGGCTGCTATTGGGCCGGGGATTTAGCTCAGTGATTTTTCCACCTTCTGCGCAAGTGCAAGAACCCGCATTCGATCCCCGGTACAAAAAAAAAACAAAGAAAGAATGGCTGCTATAAAGAAATCAACCAATATCAAAAGGTTTGAGGTTTGTGGGGAAAAAGTAACCCTCTCCATCGTTGTTGGGAGTGTGGACTGGTGCAACCACTGTAGAAATCAGTATGGAGATACCTCAAAAAAAACTATCTTTAGAGGTCCCATATGACCCAGGTATTCCCCTGCTGGGTATCTTCCCAAAAGAATTAAAAGAATCATATCACAGCAATATATGTGCACCCGTGTTACAGCAGCAAAGTTTGTAGTAGCCAAAATTTAGAAACATCCCAATTGCCCATCAACTGGAGAGTGGATAAAGAAAACGGTTTTTTTTGTTTGTTTTTTTTTAAATAAAATTAAGTGCTAGTCAGCAGCAAAGAAAGAGAAACTGGAGACATTTATATCTAAATGGATGCACATTGAGGCCCTACTCTTAAGTAAAATAAACAGTGCACACATTTCCAAATACTGAATAGATTCTCTGGTATGAGAAACTGAAAGTGTAAATAAGGATCAAAATGTATAATAGATAATGTGAAATAGGAAAAAGAGTTCCACAGGGGAAGGAAGTGAGTGGAGTAAGAGGAAGGAAAGAGGAAAAAGGAAGTAATATAAGAAAAAGAAAAAAATAGAAACAAAGTCTTTGTAAATAGGGAGGGGTGGATAGTTGAAAGGAGGGCAAGGGAATGGGGAAAAAATAGGAATCAAGATATATCATGTAAAGGTATAATGATGAATGTCTTCATATTGTATATCTAAAATGTAGTGATAAACTTAATGAAAAAAATTATCCTTTTTATTCCTGCTCATTTTCTCAGTATTTTTGGATTCAGTATATTCTCTTAACTATTCATGAAAATATATTTACCTATTTATTCTAATTGACAAACACAATAACTGTCTTTCTTTTCCATATCTAAAATAGTTTAAACTACTTAAGTAGAAATAGTAAACTTTAAAACTTCTGTAACTCTCACAATGTATCACAATGTGAGATACTTTATTTTATAAAATCCAAGATAATTCCAGCACCCAGTCACCAAATGCGCTATGCAGTTAAATTATTTCATGTACATCTAAGCAGTAGTTCTATGAGAAGAAATTGTTGTTATATAAGTGAAAGCACTTAAGATATTGCTTTTGCAAATTATTGTGTAGAAATTGTAAAAATATAGTTTATGAAAATATTTCTTTCCAGCCAATTCAGGCTTACCTCTTTTCCACAAAGAGGACAGCTCCTGAAATGTGTGAATGAAATTTGAATGTCCATTATCATTCACTGTTGGAATGTGTAGAGTAGCTATGTTTTTATATAATGTATATATTCCCTACAATTGGCAGCATAATTTTGGTAGGCTGGAGTGAAAAACATTTGTACTACCACAGTGGATACCAGGGCAAAATCCTCTTATGTTTTTTTAAACAAGCTTTTGCTTTAAAATCATTTCATATTTCCAGAAAACCTGTCAAATCTATTACAAATTATTCTCCTATACTCTCCACCCATTTTCCCTATTTTTTATCCTACACTACTATGAAACATTTTAGCACAATAAGGAACAAATATGGCTACAGACTATTTTTTAAACTAATTTACACTTTATTTCTGTTTCCTCAATGCTTTTGTTCTGATCTGGGATTCAATCCTGTATTCTACATTATATTTAATCATCATGTCACCTTGGACTTTTCTAGACGACATCAATTTGTCATCTTTCCCTGTTTTTGATGATATTCATAGTCAAATATTCTGTAAAATATCCCATAATTTGGGGAAAACTTGTCAGTTTTTAATTCAGGTTTTATAACATAAGAATAAAAGATGTACTTCTACAGAGCAACATGGTCTTTGGAATGTGTTACAGCTATAGCTCTGTGTTTAAAGGGGACCAGATAATGAATATAAATTTTTAACTTTCAATTCTAAGCCTATTTATGTCAACATTAGCTGATAAGATATTTCAGTTTGTAAAGTGTGGAGGCATTGACCAGGCATATTTATGAAGTGGATATACAGAGATAAGGGACTTTTGGAGCCATATGCCCAAAACCTTTCATAATGCATGGTTAGATATTAAAAGATAGACGACAGGGGGCCACAAGTTCAAGTAGGATCAAAATACATTGCCTTAAGGAATGAGTGGTCTAGCTTTTGCCCTCCCCATATTCTGATTTATCATTTAGATTGGTCCTAAGTTTAGTCATGTAACAGAAGACCTTGACCTTTCCCTTCCCTTTCACTGTTCCCTACATTAATTCCTGCCTAGATGTCCTTTTATCTTTCATTCTTACTTCCTGGTTCTATCAATAGAAAGCTATAAGAAGCTTCAATTTGGGGCTGTCCTCATGAGACTCTCATGCTAAGGGGATCTCAGTTAAGGGCAGTCCCTCTGGGCTTTCTTGGAGTTAGAGCTGGACATTGACTCTGAGTAATATTTCATCCTTTGTGTCATGCCATGGTCCTGAAATGTGACAAATGGTTCCATGTGCAAGGAATAAGATGGTGGAACTCAGTACAAGAGGACTAACCTCCCATAGCCAGGAAAAGGAACAAGGATGCATCTGACTCTTCTTCCTGGTAAAGGGACAAAGGCAACCACAGAATACCCTGGCACATCTAAGTGAGGATACATGTTAGGCTTATCAGTCCAGAAGTCTTTTAACTTTCTAATTGCAGTTTGTTTGTTCTCCTTTTTGCTCTTTTACTTTTCTTCATAAGATATGGGTCAAAGTTTATCCAGGAAAAACAATTTAAGCAACATTTAGAATGTCTATTAAAGATGCCTGGATATCCATTTTTTGAACCTCACTTCTTAAATTATTGATATTTACTCAACAACAATGTCCATGGTTTCCCTTGGAGGGCAGCCTGAAAATGGAGGACTGGGAGCATGTGGCCTGAAAATTGAGATAGTCATTAAGTCCTGTAAAAGCTGCATACCTTGCTATCTGGCATCTTTGCAAGGTAGCTATTTGATCTACTCAATGTAAGTTCCCCTAAAAAAGCATTCTTTTCCTCCCTTACTTCCCCCTGAAAGCCTCTTTCCATTTCTGACTCCCAATGGGACCAAGGCACATGAGGGGGTTCTAAAATTATAATATCATATGCCAATTAGACTTGTACAAAAATAGGAAAAGAAAAGGAAAATAAATATAGAAAAAATAATAAAAGAAAGGAAAAATAAAAATAGAAAAAAATAGGAAAAGAAAAAGAAAGTAGACCAATAGGAAAAAAGAAAATAAATATAGAAATAATAGGAAAAAAAACAAAAATAGTGATGTAAAGGTTTTTTATAATAGGAAAGAATGCTAAAGACAACAAAAGTCAACCCAGCAAGTTATGCTAAACTGGGACAAATTTATCAGGAAAAAGGAACGCCCATCGTATTTTTTACAAAGGCTCAAGCATACACGCATGTGAGCCCAAACTTATAAAGCTCAAAGTGAAGGACCCTAGTTAGCAAAACAGACTCCATATTTCTCCTTGACCCACCTGCCTGCCCTTTAGATGAACTCAGAAGGAGGAAGCTTAGAAAGCTCCTCCCCTTAGAAAGTCTCTTTAGAAACAACAATTAATCAACTATTGTTTTACAAATGTTCTAACAAAGGGAGGACGTTCGCTTCTGTACCTTTCACTTGCTTTGCTAGCTCTATCCCATAGGGGGGCCTAGAAACTGTTGGCCTCAAAGGTGTATAGAAGGACAGGTGCACTTCGCACAGGCATTAAGCCGAGGGCATTAGCACAGAGGGCTGAACTAATAGCCTTAACTCAAGCCCTAAGGTTAGGTCGAGACAAGGCTGTAAACATCTACACTGACAGCCAGTATGAATTCAACACTGCCCATGTTCATGGTGACATCTACAGCCAGAGAGAGCTATTGACATCAGAAGGGAAAACTATCAAAAATAAAGAAGAAATTTTGGCCTTATTGGAGGCAATTTCGGAACCCAGGGCATTGGCCATTATTCATTGCAAAAGCCACCAAAAAGGAGACAGCTTCGAGGCCTGCGGTAACCGAGAGGCCGATGATGTGGCCCGACCAGTGGCCAGAGAACCAGTGGGGCCAATAGACATTCTGCCCATCTGACCCTTTGGCTACCTGCCAGAAAGACCCACATATACCCCAGAAGAGAAAGAGAAAAATCAAAAGCGAGGGGGTGCAAAACTGGACTCAGGCTGGTAAAAAGTGACAAATGAACAAATTTGTCTCCACTGAGCCCTGGGGTGACAACTTCTTCATCAGTTACATCACTTAACTCACCTGGAAAAATCAAAGTTAAAAAGACTAATGAGCTCTAAGTTTTCAGTCCCAGGACTGACCTCTATGGTCCAGGACATCAGTTCCAGGTGTCAGGTGTGTGCACAGATAGACTCCAAGATGAGACCAAGGAGCAAAGGTAATTGACTATGGGGAAGAGAGCCAGGGGAACACTGGGAGCTTGATTTCACTGAAATAAAATACAGCAATAAGTTCAAATATTTACTGGTATTGGTTGACACCTACTCAGGTTGGGTAAAAGCTTTCCCCACTCTTGGAAAATCAGCCAACAAAGTAACTAAGGTTTTGGTTCAGGAGATAGTTCCCTGATTCGGCATCCCTCATTACCTGGGGTCCAACAATGGACCTGCCTTCACAGCATGGATATCCAAATTGTTGAGGAAGGCACTACAGATTGATTGGAAGTTACACTGTGCCTATTGCCCACAAAGTTCAGGGCAAGTGGAAAGGATAAATAGAACCTTGAAAAAAACCCTGACTAAATATGTTCTAGAAACTGGCAGTAGGTGGCCTGATCTGCTTCCTCTAGCCTTGTTAAAAGTTAGATGTACCCCATATGTTGACAAGTTTACCCCTTTTGAAATCTTGTATGGGAGGCCACCACCACTCCTCCCTAAGTTAAACCTTGAACAGATAACAGAGAGTTCTTGTGTCTCTTTACTTCAGTCTCTTCAAGCCTTACAGATTCTTCAGAGTGAGATCCAGGCTACAATACAGCAGGCTTGAGAAAAACCCTTTGTGACATTCCAGCCCCATGGTTTCAAGCCAGGAGACCTGGTCCTGATATGCTTGGTTTGCTTGCACCGAGGGCTTGACTAAGTGCATTCCCAAATCAGTCTTGGCTACTCAATCTTACACTTTATTTTTTGTCACTGTGTATGTTGTTCCACAAGTCTTGTATTATAATGGAAAAGGGGGCTGCAAACCTCTGGGATTAACCACTGAACACTATAGGAGTAAATGGGCTGCCCCCATTTTAGTGTCCATTCTGGTGGGATTAGGAATAGCCAGGTCAGCAGCTATTGGAACTTCCTCCCTGACCCTTCAGGACACAAATTTTAAAGCCCTAAGCCACCAGGTAACCAGAGATTTGGGTCACCTGGAAGACTAGATCTCCAGATTAGAGAACCAGGTTGATTCAATAGCTGAGATGGTCCTACAAAATTGAAGGGGACTTGACCTCGTATTCATGAAACAAGGAAGGTTATGTGTAGCCCTAGGAGAAACCTGTTGCTTCTATGCTAATCAGTCTGGTGTCATTAGAGATACCCTAGCTATGGTCAGGGAGAATTTAAAGACTAAATATGCTCAACAAAAGGATCAAAATTCATTTCAAAATCTATTTGACTGGTCCCCATGGTTAACTACCCTAGTTTCTGCTGTAGCAGGCCCCCTTAGTTATCTTACTTCTGCTTTTGCTCATGGGACCTTGCATTATAAATGCTCTGACTAAATATGTTAGACAGAGGGTTGATGCAGTTAAACTGATGGTGTTGAGATAAAATTATGAGATTTTAAAAGATGTTTTAGATGAAGAATCCAAAGAATAAATACAGAAATCAAAGATTTGATTAAGTTACAAGAACCAGTGGGGAACAAAGGACCCTAGTTAGCAAAACAGACTCCATATTGCTGCTTGACCCACCTGCCTGCCCTTTAGATGAACTCAGAGGGAGGAAGTTTAGAAAGCTCCTCCCCTTAGAAAGTCTCTTTAGAAACAACAATTAATCAACTATTGTTTTACAAATGTTCTAACAAAGGCAGGACACGCCACTTCTGTACCTTTTGCTTGCTTTGCTAGTTCTATCCCATAGGGGGGGCCTAGAAACTGTTGACCTCAAAGGTGTATAAAACATGTTTGTCTTCCCCCAGTTGGGGCTCGAGTCCAATGCTCGTCTTGGGGTCTTGGGTCCCTGCCGGTAATAAAACTCCTGTGTGGATTTAATATCGGTCTCTGGTTGGTTCTCTCTCGCTGGGTCTAACACAAAGGACAATCACCAATCTGCCTATAATTCTCTCTCTCTCTCTCTCTCTCTCAAGTTTAAAAGCAGTCATTCAAATTCTTTGTTGGTTTTCTGTTTGGCAATGTGACTGAAATCAATTGTAGCTTTTGTCTTTGGAGGCATGTTTTGCTTAGGACTGGAGATCCCCCTAGGGAAAGCTTTTGTTATTGGTTTATTTCTGCCCTATAGATTATTAGGATTTGGTTTTTGAGCTCCAGGGTGATTCTGTTCTCTGTGGCTCCTGCTTTTGGGGACTAGGTTTCAGGGTGGTTAGTTTCCCCTCCCTGTGACTCTTCCAGAAGGAAGCTGACTTTCACTTATTTCTGGGCCATATTCTGGGGTTTTTTTTTTCTTTTTTTTTTTGGTACCAGGGATCAAACTTGGGTCCTTGTGCTAGTGCAGAAGGCAGTGAAACCACTGAGCTAAATCCCCAGTCCCTCTGGGCCATATTCTTACAATCTAGTCTGTATTTGACCCTCAAAGTCTTGAAGAATTAAAGTAAAACTTTAGATTCAAGTTTATCAGATTTTCTGTTCTTAGGCAGAACTTTTTAAAATTTTTCTGTTAATATATTTGAAGTTTGAAAATCACCAATCAAAGATATAAAATAAGCCAACACCACCAATTGTTTTCAATATTGGAATAACTGCAAATGTGAGTTTTCTGGCATGACCCAAATTTATCAGTGTATATAGTGTATACTAGAAGAAATAAATTATATATTTGTGGGCAGTAACCTACAAAAAGGAGAGATTAGATAAAAATTAAGTGAAATTTTTCATAATTGTTTCCAGTTTCATCTTTTTCTGGGGAAAGATCAGAAACAGACCTCTGCAAAATAATCTTCATATGTGTAAGAAATGGCATGTGCTATTATATAGGTGTATTTTTGTCAAAGTTAGACTGGTCATAGATATTTTCATATATAATGGTTGAGACCTCTAGTCTACTTAAGGACTATAAAGGAAGTCTAGAAACTGTTTCTAGGAAAAAGACACTTTGTTGTCAAAATTGAGTTTAATTTCATAAAAGTTGAGAAGGCCAGGATAGACTTAAAAGTCCGTGTTCACTTTTGTATTTATCATTTTAATACTGGGGACTGAACTCAGGAGTGCTCTAACACTAAACTAAGCCAGCCAATTTATTCATTTATTCATTTTTGAGACAGAGTCTCACCAAACTGCCCAAGCTGCCTTTGAACTTATGATCCTCCTGCCTCAGACTCACAAATGGTTTAGATCATGGGCATGTGTCACCATGCCTGGCTTCACTTTTGTATTTATGAACATAGAACAGATGCCAGTTTGTAGAATACAGCTGATAAGACTACAAAACAACCAATCAGCAACATAATTATATTCTTGGAAAAATAGTACTTTATGACATTTCTCCAAAGTCTAACATAGGTCCCAAGTTCAAAAATAAAAAGGAAAATAAAGATCACCAGAAGTTGCTACTTTAGAGCCCAAGAAACTTTTTAACAGAATTTCATGTCTACAGTTTGGTTCTGTTTCAGAGCATGAGTTCCTTATTGGATGAAAAACCTGGGTGGCAGAGGTGTTTGCTTTTGTTGGGGATAGCCCAGGGCAGAAAACTACTGGGGCATTAGCATTTCTCTGGTCAGACAACCAAATGAGGAGGTAGTTGTTCTGAGAAGTTCTCAGGTAGTGACTGTGCTCATTTACTGGGAGTTGGGGAAATAGCAGAAGCTTCTCTGAGATGATGAGTGCAAGAGGGATACATCTCCTCCAGGGAAGTCAGGACCAGGGTAATAGTGCAGTTTGAAAGTGACTCTTTTCTGATGATAGAACTTGGTAAGTATCTTGTTACATCACCACACACAGCAATCCCATAAAACCTTGAGTCCCATCATCACTGACGTTGATTTTTTAAAATTCTTTACTTGCATATTTCTCTTACAAATGTGTGAAATGCATCTTCAACACCCTGTCTTGTCTTGGCTGAAATTTCAATGATTGGAATCCCATTGGCTAGTTCATGGGCTTGTTTTGTGTCAACAGTCCTTGTTGGAAAATCCTGCTTGTTTCCTACCACCACCATAGGTACATCATCTGAGTCTTTTACTCCCTTAATCTGCTCCTTGTAATGGTTAATACCTCCAAACCATTTGATATTATTGAAGGCAAATACACAGAGGAAGCCTTTGCCTGTCCTCATGCATTGTTTTCTCATGGAACTGTACTCCTTTTGTCCAGCTGTATCCAAAATGTCCAACAGACAAGTTTCACCATTTATAGCCACCTGTTTTTGGTAAGAATCCTCTATGATGGGATCACATTCATCAACAAAATGTTTCTGGATTAGTTGGATTGTCAGTGCACTTTTCCCAACACCACCTGGTCCAACCACCACCAGTTTATATTCAGTCTTATCATGTAGGGAACAGGGGAAGGGGACATTACCAGAACCTCTGCAGTAAGTCCTAGTCTCCTGTGAGCCACGGCAGCACATGGCGAATTACAGGAAAGGTAGACAAATGAGACTGAGAAGAAGCTGAGCTTTGGGTCTGATCAATGCTGCTCTGGGTGGCAAAGACAAAAGACCCCCCTAGCTTGCAGCACCTTTTACTCAGTACATGGGGAAACAAAAGTAACAAGTGAAATATAGAGTTCAGTACTTCACATTGGGATAAACAAGGTGCAACAAAAGGCTAGGGGGCAGTGGAACTCTAAGAACAATGAGTAATTATGCAGATGAAGATTTGGTTCCTCCCTGGCATCTCCTGCATGTGTGGTCTTATCCTAGAGATTACAGCATCCGGGGATCACTGAGGTCTCAGTTGTGACCAGAGGCCAAAATGCAATTATGTCTGGAATGTCCTAGCTGGGCTGTAGGCAGGAGAACTAGGCCTACTCAAATGATTTTTCCCTAGAATTATGTAGCATTGCTCCCAACATTTTCACATTAGCAAGGACCTCAAGTTCTGCTGTCTCAGTTTCAGACAGTTAGGATCTCAACTGGGAAATATGTTGAGGACCCCAGAACTGCCATGAATAGCTCCCACCAGGGAGCTGCACTTCAGTCCCCACTTTCCTCTCATTTCCAAATGCTGTTCCACATGGCAAGCTGACTGTTTTTTACACACAAATATGTTCATTGATAAAACAAAAAATATTCCTAAGGTATCTTACGAGTTTGTTTACAGTTTTCAACAGAAGTCAGTCTATCCCAATAACATAAACTGAAAGCCTAACTCCCTTTTTAATAACACTCTTTGCCTTCACAGATGTAAAAGGATTGTTTCCCTTCTGATTCATTACAGTAGATCTCTAATTGATGACCTATAGGAAAAGATATAACTAGTTTGTTTATAGTTACAAACCTAAAAACTAAAAAGATTATTGTAGTTCAACTTGGCCAAAATATCTGAGAGTGCACTCTGGTTTAGAAACAACTGTATTTTTGTCCATCTGTCTGTTTAATGTATGTTAGTTAAAGCATCTGGAATGCGTGATGCTGGGATTAAAGATGTGTGATTACTAAACCACTACATGTAATGAGTAGTTTAGCACCACCCTAATCCACATAGTCTGGATGGGACAAAAGAAGTGGAAAGGCTTGGTTAAGGTCCCTTGTTACCTTTGCTACCTTGTGTGAGCCATGTTGTTTCTCCTTTACAATACTTGTTTGCTATCCCTACTTTGGAGACACCTGATTATGAACTAAAACTTCTATTGTGGGACTGCATAACCTTTGTTCCTTTTCTCCAGCCCCATTGTGATTAAATGTGAGTTAATGGATAAAGATGCTTGTTAGTTTTGGAACACTAGATAAAAATCTGTAACAGACCTAAAGTCCCAAAGTAAACTACTTAACTCCTTGTTTGCCTGGAACTGATGTTCCAGGCACCACAATTTTTAGAACAAGCTGCAAATGTCTGCTGACCATCAATACGTGACAGTCGACCACTAACCTTTGTCCTCTTTTCTTTAATTCTATATGTTAACTTCCCCCTCAACCCCCTATAAAAACAGCCTCGGACTCTGAGCTAGCTGCCTCTCTAAGCTATTTTGCTTTGGGAGTGCCGTCTGGCCAGACTAATAAAGGTCTGTTTTATTTTCCAACTTGTCCGGTGTGTTCCTTCCTGGGTGTTCTTCGCTGCAGTCAGCTCCTCGGAGCGTTTGGTAAGGCTCTTGGTCTTACATTCTAGAGGCACCGCTGGGATCCCTGGGTGTGCTTCACTACAGTCAGCTCCTCAGAGCGTTTGGTAAGGCCCCATGGTCTTACACTATTAACTGTAAGCCAAATAAACCCCTTCCCCTTTAACTTTAGGTGTTGGGTATTTTGACTCAGCAACAAAAGAAAAGTGACTAACACAGCATAAAACAAGAAACTACATCATTTTTCCAAAATCCTTAGAGAAAATGCAAAGTTTAATTTGATTAGCTCCCTCAATTTGTTTGGTAATTGTTGCAGACAGCAGAAACCTAATTGGCTATAATTATACTATTGAACAGTTTAACAAATTAAGTATAATGTTCTATATTTACAAAGAAGTTTCTCTTTATTTTTGTTCAGAGTATAAACTTTTAATCTCTTCACAGGTGCACACATGCAAGGCATGACAATTGCCTTGGAAAAAGGCTGTTCTTCTGAGTGGTTCCATTATGATCTTCAGTTATTGGCTGTTATTAATTCCTGAAATAAACATGATTACTCATTGGTTTTATTAGACAGATTTTCACTTGTTAATTTCTCTTAATTCAAATAATTTTGTATTTCATTAATATCAACACACTGAAGGAACTGAATAATTCATGTTGGACTCACACTGCAGTTCATTTTCCTCAACTTTTCACTTCTAATGCCAAAAACTAGGAAAACAATTTTCTTCCTTGCTTATTGCCCCCATTAGTGATTTTGCCTGAATGTGTGTTCATTTGCCAGCAGAGAGGGGTTCAATGTGAGACATGAATAGTAAAAGCTGCATAGCAAGCAGTAGAAAGACATTATCTTCCTTCAGCATATTCTTTTTGACATCTAATGTGTTCTTTCTCAGGAAGCTTTCTCCAGGAATTGACATTTTCATCTGATTATTAATAGAAATATTTTAAGAATCATCCTATATGTGATGAATTTAAAAGATCTCCTGAATTATTTAATCTAAAATAGAACAAGAGGCAATCTGGCTGAACAGATAATAGATAGAAGTGATGTCCATGAAAAAATTTCATTCAGTTTTGATAAATTGATGTACTGCTCCTTGTGACCACAAATAAATTGGAGAAGAGAGATTTATTCTTTTGGATGACTTTATTTGTGGCCTAGGTCTGCTTTTAATAATCAAATTATTCCTTCCAGTTCCAATCACTAGTGGACATATCAAAAATGTATCCTCTTTGTTCTTTCCTAGTGTTTTCCTTGTATTCAAATTTTTAATAATGTTTTAATAATTAATGGAAGAAAGATTCAATCTTATTTAAATGATAAAGTTAAAGATAATCCATATTACTTGATTCCTTCTGAAAGATAGTCAAGTGGCTTTTTTCTGGAAAATGAAAATAAACATTCTGATCAAACTGCAAATAACCTCTTACATTGTATAGTTGAGGATAGTTTACATCTAGGAGGTGGTGGATCCATAAATGATATATTAGAAGAACATGGGGGAAAACTATTTGCCAAATAATCATTTTAACTTCTACCATTGCATACTTACACTTTTCCATAGCAATGGTTGTCACTAGTTATTAGAGATTCATTTTCATTTAAGGTAGTACATTTATAGTAATCCCCTAATAAAATGTAATTTCCCCTGAAGGAGGAAAAAAATGTCAAAATACTAGGCATGGGATCATGATGAAAAAAGCTAAATGGACAGAATTTCAAGAGACACAAATTATATGAGTGAGATAAAGGTTATTATAAATGTATGGGGAAGATAATCTGAGCAATTTAAAACTTTGGATCATGTTTCTTTTTTTTTCTTTTTTCTTTTCTTTCTTTCTTTTTTTTTTTTTTTGGTACCAGGGATCAAACTCAGGTCCTTGCGCTTGTGCAGCAGGCGGCGAAACTACTGAGCTAAATCCCTGGCCCTGGATCATGTTTCTAAGAGGAAATTTCTTAGAGTTGCCTCTCAGTAGATATTTGGGTTGATTGATTGATTAATTTATTGAAGTGTGTTGAGGATTGGACCTGGGGTCCTTGCTCATGCTAGGCAAGTACTCTACCATTGAGCTAAAACCTCAGTCCCCAGTTAATAGATTGGGTTGCCACAGTCACTTCTTTCTAAGCCTTAGATTCTTCATCTGAAAAATGATGAAAGTGAAAAAGTTCATCTTTAAATTGTTTACTTATTTTAAATTTTCAAACAATCCACCTTAAAAAAAACCCCCAAATTCTCTTAATACATAATTGTGCTAAACCTGTTTCACAAGATAGGAGCAATCCTTAAAGTGAGTAAACTTTGTTACATTTCATAATCTGCTTTTGTAACTACAGTTCTGCATCTGTTGATGTGAAACACAGCATAGATGGGTCACCTCAGATGTGTAATAGACTATAGTAAATTATTGTCTTTTTTATAACAAGTGCTCCATGAAATGCTCAAACAAAAATTATATTTTCCTTTCTGTTTATGAAAAATAAAGAACTTGTAATCATAAACATATATACATTTCTCCTTCTGATAGTCATTATAATTTATAATTCTGAAATTTCAAACAGTCATACTGGTAAACATTGTAGAGCAAACGGATGTACATCTAAGTTGTCTACTTTTAAAAAAAATAGGCTTGGCCAGGGATTTAGCTCAGTAGTTCTGCCACCTGCCTCACAAGTGCAGGGTCCTGAGCTCAATTGCCGGTACCAAAAAAAAATTAGGCTTGTGAACATGTAATATTTCTGCTTTGAGGAAAGAGATGGTTATACATTTTTGATACTGAAAATTATAAAATTGGTAGAAGATTTTTGAATTTAGCTGATTAATGTTTTGACTGATAATAACTGCATTTTTCTGAAGTACAATGTGAAATTATGATGTATGAAAACATTGTAGAGTCAATCAAGCTAATTAACATGTCCATCACCACGTCAATTTTTTTTTTTTTTTTTTTTTTTTTTTTACCAGGGATTGAACTCAGGACTTTGCACTTTTGAGGCAGCCATGGCAATACTGACCTAAATTACCAGCCCTCACGCTCTTAATTTTGTAGAGTGAGAATGTTAAAAATCTGTTTTTCTAGCCATTTTGACTATACAATAGATTGTTATTCATTGTGTTCACCTTGCAATATAATAGATCACTAAAACTTATCAATTTCATCTGACACTTTGTATCTTTTGACAAAAATCTCCATTCTTCATCTATGTGCCTCCTCCTCAGACTCTTGTATGTTGAATCTAAAAAGTCATCTCATAGAAACACAAAGAGATAGGTACTATTTATGAAAATATCCTTAAGCCAAGGATGGTGACACGAACCTGTAATTCCATCATGCTGAGAGGTTGAGGTAAATGGATCATAGTTGGAACCCAGCCTGGACAACCTAGTAACTTATTGAAGACTTGTCACAAAATAAAAAAATAAAAATAAAGGGCCAGAGATGTAGCTCAGTGTAAATTCCATGCATTCAATCTCCAATCTTGCAAAAAACACACAAAAAATGTTTAAATATCAGTCTTCTCCTTCCTTAGAGAAAGGGAAATAATGCTTCTCAAAATATTTGAAAATTTTCTTTTGTTTTTAAAACAAGAAGTCCATAAAGAAAATAAATTGGAAATAATCCATTTTACAATATCATACAGCGTAAATATTATTGAGAGGAACCACTTCTTATCATAAAGATCTGTAGTAACTTAAGAAAAGTATCAAACACTTGAATAAATTGCCAGACCAGCATCTGAAAAATCATACATATTAATTGTGTAATAGAAACTCTTATACTGTACACAATAAGAGATTGGAAATACATATATATATGACAAAATTATTGCAACAACTTAAAACTTTCAACATAATTAGAACAATGAGGAAAATCTTGGCAAAGTAGGTTTCTTGGTTTTGGTTTGGATTTTTTTTTTATTATTTCATTTTTCTTTTTGGTACTGGGGATTGAACTCGGGTCCTTGCACTTGCGCAGCAGGTGGCAAAACCATGGGTTTTTTTTTTTGAGACATGGTTTCACTATGCAGTCCAGGCCGGCTTAGAACTCACTGCAAGCCACACCTAGCAAAGTTGATTCTGGGTTTTTCTTTTTTGTTTTATTGTTGTTGTTGCTGTTGTTGTTGTTGTTGTTGCTAATGGATCCCTTTTTAATCTATTTGGTGCAGTTGGTCTGGGTTTCCAGATATCTCCCTTACAAATGATCCTTTATATTCAAGGTTCAACCTATAACATGGCTCTTGATGCTTTTCCAGCCTCAAATTTTCATCTGCATTGCTCTATATACCATCTTCAATCTTTTCTCTCTACCTTCAAAAATAATAACATGATGAAATTGTAAAAAGAAAGCAAATTTTCTATCCTAATGTGTAGTGGTATAATATTTACTATTTGACAATTTGTATGACACTGTTTTGAGCTTTTTTCTTTGAACATTTTATTAACAACATTTATTTTTGTAATTTAAAAAATAAAAATGTATATTGCAGAAAATTTTAGCCCTAAAATTTCTCTAATCTTTCCAGGATTTTATTTATTATAAAACATACTTTTTGTTATGGTAGTAAGTTAGCATAAAGTTACTCTCAACATCTTTCAAACTATCATTATCTTTTAGTTCTTCCATCTTATAAACCTTTAAAATGTGTGTTCTCATAAGGAAGTCAGTTAATGATTCTCAACACTGCTAGATCCAGTGTACCCATCTACTGATAAACATTGTTAATTAACTTGTTACTCTCCTGAATTAACAGATTTTTAATGTACTGTGCATATACAATTTAATATAAAGTGGAAATGAAAGTAATAAAGTATATTTTAATATATAAATTTTGATGCATATAGTAGGCAGATATTTATACCTAGACACAGAAACCATGAATGGGCAGCTGAAAAGAAAGTGTTACAGGACTATTGCACTGGTCACATATAAAAGAAGCATTTGTTGTCAAAATCATGACTTTCTCAAATATTTGAATGACACATTTTTAAATATTTGTATTAGTGTATATGTGTGATACATAATAATTACATTCATCTTGGGGAATTTGTACATGTACATATTGCATTTTTTATTACTTAAATTCTTTTATTGGTACATTTTAGGTATACAATACATTCACATTTCTCAATGGGAAATTGTACCTTTCCATGATGCATTTTGGTTCTTATTTTTGCCCATTCCTAGCCCTCCCTTCACTCCCTCCACCCTTCCCTATTTACAAAGAATATGTTTCCATTTTTTCAATTTCTCATCATTTTTCCTTTCCCTTCTTTCCTTTCCCCTGCCCCTCCCACTACCCCTACCCCTTTGGACTTTATCTTCCAATTTTGCATCATCAATTATTCATTCAAATCATAGGTACATTTTAGGTATACAATATAATGACATTCATCATTGGAAATTTGCACCTTTACATAATCTCTCTTGGTTTTTATTTATCACCCTTGCCCAGCCCTCCCTTCAACCCCTCCATCCCTCCCTATTTACAAAGATTTTGTATCCATTTTTCCATTTTCTCATATTAATTCCATTCCCTTCTTTCCTTTCCTCTACCTCTTCCACTTCCCCTTCCCCTTTGCCCCTTTCTTCCTATTTCACATTATCTATTATAACTTTTATTCCTTATTTACACTTTCAGTTTCTCACACCAGAGAAACTATTCAGTATTTATACATGTGTGTCCAATTTATGCCACTTAAGAGTATCACCTCAATGTGCATTCATTTAGCTATAATGTCTCTAATTTCTCCTTTTATATGGCTGAGTAGTACTCCATTTTATTTTAAAAACCCCCACATTTTCTTTATCCAGTCTCCAGTTGATGGACATTTGGGCTGTTTCCAAGTTTTAGCTATTACAAATTGTGCTGCTATGAACATGGGTGCACATAAATCACTGTGGTATGATTCTTTTAATTCTTTGGGGAAGATCCCCAGCAGGGGAATAGCAGGGTCAAATGGGACTTCCAGTCCTAGCTCTTTGAGGTAACTCCATACTGATTTCCACAGTGGTTGCACCAGTCTACACTCCCACCAGCAGTGGAACAGTGTTCCTCTTTCCCCACAGCCCTGCCAGCATTTGATATTGGTTGATTTCATGATAACAACCATTCCTTCTGGAGTGAGCTGGAATCTCACAGTTGTTTTCATTTGCATCTCTTGAATGACCAGTGATTTTGAACATTTTTTCATGTATTTATTGGGTATTTCTACTTCTTTGTCTGAGAAATGTCTGTTCATTTCAGATGCCCATTTTCAGATTTGGTCTTTAAATTTGGGAGGTCTGATCTTTTTAAGTTCTTTATAGATTTGAGATAGTAGACCTTTGTCTGAGGAAGAGCAGGTGAAGATTTTTTTCCCACATTGTGAGTTGTCTCTTCACACTGCTGGTGGTTTCTCTTGCTGTGGAGAAGCTTTTTAATAAGAAGAGATCCCATTTGTTAATTGTTTGTGCTAGTTCACGGGCAACTGAGGTTTTGTTCATAAAATCTTTTCCTACACCAATGTCTTCAAGGGTTCTACCTAACCTCTGTTCCAGCTGGCTCAGCATTTCTATTTCAATATTTAGATCTTTAAACCATTTTGATTTTAGTTTAGTGCATGGTGAGAGATATAGGTCTAGTTTTAATCTTTGGCAAGTTGAAACTCAATTTTTCCAGCACCATTTATTAAAGAGGCTATCTTTCCCCCAGTGAGAGTGTTTAGCTATTTATTGAAGATGAGATGGCTGAGTGTGTCTGGTGTTGCTTTTGCATCTTCTGCTCTGTTCCACTGCTCCTCAAGTCTGTTTCTTTGCCAGTACCATGCTGTTTTTATCAGAGTAGCTTTGTAGTATAGTTGCAAGTTGGGGATTATGATACTCCCTGCCATGTCTCTGTTACCTAGAATTGCTTTTGCTCTTCTGAGTCTCTTCTTGTTCCAAATGAATTTTTGGATTGTTTTCTCAAGGTCGGTGAAGCATGCTGCTGGGATCTCAATTGGAATTGCATTGAATCTATATAGTAGTTTTGGAAGTGTGTACATTTTCACTATATTGATCCTTCCTACCCAGGAGCAGGGGATGTCTGTCCATTTTCTGATATCATCTTCAATCTCTCTTTCCAGAATGCTATAGTTTTCAGAGAAGAGGTCTTTGATTTTTTTCTTTGGCTTGATTCCTAGGTATTTCAGTTTTTTGGATGCAATGGTGAAAAGAATTATTGGCCCTATTTCTCTTTCAGTGAGTCTGTCATTGGTGTAGAGGAAAGCTATTGATTTTTGTGTGTTGACCTTGTATCCAGCTACTTTACTGAATTTGGTAATTAAGTCTAGAAGATGTTTGGTGGAGTTCTTGGGGTCTTCTATATACAGTATCATGTCATCTGCAAATAATGACAATTTGACTTCATTTCCTGTCTTTATTCTTTTTACTTCTTTCTCTTTTCTCATTGCAATGGCTAATGTTGACAAAACTATATTGAACAAGAGTGGTGATAGTGGACATCCTTGTCCTGTTCCTGATTTCAGTGTGAAGGATTTAAGTTTTTGACCATTTAGTATAGTACTGGCTGTTGATTTTTCATAGATGGCTTTTATCAGTTTGAGGTAGAGACCATCTATTCCAATATTTTTTAGGGTTTTTATCATAAATGCATGTTGGATTTTGTCAAATGCTTTTCCTGCATCTATGGAGATAATAATATGGTTTTTGTCCTTGGCTCTATTGATATAGTGTATCACATTGATTGATTTGCATATGTTGAACCATCCCTGTATCCCTGGGAAGAATCCGACTTGGTCAGGGTATATGATCTTCTTGATAATCTTCTGCATTCTATTTGCCTGTATCTTATTAAGGATTTTTGCATCTGTGTTCATTAGTGAAATTGGCTATAGTTCTTTTCAGATGGCTCTTTCTCTGCTTTGGTGATCAAGGTGATGCTTGCTTCTAGGAATGAATTTAGGAGTATTGCTTCCCTTTCAGTTTCATTGAAGAGTTGAAACAATAGTGACAGTAGTTCTTCTCTAAATGTCTTGTACAATTCAGCAATGAAGTCTTCAGGGCCTGGGTTTTCTTAGTTGATAAGGTTTTAAACACATTTTCAATTTCATTGGTTTATATTGGGTTGTTTAGAAGTTTTAGGTCTTCTTTGTTCAACTTTGGTAACTCATATGTATCTAGGAATCTGTTCATTTCTTCTGTGTTTTCCTTCTTATTGGCATATAGGTTCTGGAAGTAGATATTGATGATCCTCTGGATTTCTGTTGAGTCTCTTGTAATTTCACCCTTTCCATTCCTAATTGCATGATTTAGGCCTTTTCTTTCCTTTTTCTGACAAGGTTGAATAAAGGTTTGTCAATTTTGCTGATTCTTTCAAAGAACCATCCCCTGACTTCATTGATTTTTTTGTATCGTTCTCTTAGTCTCCATTGCATTGGTTTCTGCTCTGATCTTTATAATTTACTCCCTTGTATGAGCTTTGGGTTTCTCCTGCTCTTCTTTTTCTAGAAATTTGAGGTTCAGCATCAGGTTGTTTAATTGAGCTTGCTCTGTTTTCCTAATATGTGTGTTCACTGCTATAAATTTCCCTCGTAAGACTGCTTTCATTGTGTCCCATAGATTCCGATATGTGGTATTGTCATTGTCATTTAATTGAAAGAACTGTCTGATTTCTTCTTTAATTTCCTCTGTGATCCTTTGGTTATTCTGAAGTGTGTTGTTCGATTTCCATGTGTTTATGAAATTTTTCAAGTTTATTTTGCTATGAATCTCCAATTGCATTGCACTGTAGTCTGATAATATACAGGGAATAACTTCAATTCCTTTGCACTTACTTAAACATTCTATGTGTGAGTATGTGGTCTATTTTGGAGAATGATCCATGTGCATCTGAGCACAATGTGTATTCTGATTTTATGGATGGAACACTCTGTAAACATCTGTTAAGTTCATTTGTTCAAAAGTTCGATTGAGTTCTAGTATTTTGTTGCTTGTTTTTTGTCTAGTTGATCTATCTATTTGTGAGAGTTGGGTATTGAGGTCCCCCACTTCAATTGTATTAGTGCATATATGACTTTTCCTGTCCATTAGTATTTGTTTTATATAGTTGGGCACACTAGTGTTTGGTGCATAGATATTTATGATTGTCATCTCTTCCTCTTGGATTCTTCCATTTTCAAGAATATAGTGTTCTACTTTGTGTCTCTTAGTCAGTGTTGGTTTGAAATCTACTTGATCTGCAAAGAGAATAGTTCTTCCTCCTTTTTGGGGGGCTCACCTCACATGGAGTATTGTTTTCCACCCTTTAAATTTCAGTGTATGAGCTTCATTTTGAATGAATTGCGTTTCTTGTATGCAGCATATTGTTGGATTTTACTTCTTGACCCATTCTGCCAGTCTATTTCTTTTGAATGGTGAATTGAGACCATTAACATTGATGGTTATAACTGACACCTATTGACTTATCATTGTCATGACTTTTTCTCTTTGTTGGGATCTACCCCTTTACATTAATTTCTTGTCATGCTAGATGGGTTCATTCTGCTGTGCTTCCTGGAGTTGTGCTCCTCATTGTCTGTTCTAGGATATTGTGTAAAATTTTTTGGAATGCTGTTTTGGTATTCATGAAGTTCCTAAGGTGCTCTTTGTCATGAAAGTATCTTATTTCTCCATCCATTTTGAAAGATAGTTTTGCAGGGTACATCAATCTGGGTTCGAGGCTGTTCTCCTTTAGGGCTTGGAATACATCACTCCAAGCTCTTCTTACCTTGATAGTTTGTGTTGAGAAGTCTGCTGTGATTCTGATGGGCTTTCCTTTTTATGTGATTTGTTTCTTTTCTCTAACTGCTTGTAAACCTTTGTTCTTCTGTTGAGTTTCTAGAATCTTAACAATTATATTCCTATGTGTAGATTTTTTTTTTGATCAAGGCTATTTGGAGTCCTATATGCCTCACTTATCTGTATGTCAAGCTCTTTGCCCCTGCTTGGGAAGTTTTCTACCATTACTTCTGTGAAGTTTTTTAAGCCATCTGCACTTTCTCTTGTTTCTTCTTTGACTCCAATCAGTCTTATGTTATTCTTCTTTGCATTGTCTAGTAGCTGCTGGATTGATTTCTCACGGCCCCTTATAATTTTGAAGCAATTTTTCTTTTCCTGGTTATTAATTGCAATCTTATCTTCTATATCTGAAATTCTGTCCTCACATTGGCTCATTCTGCTGTGGAGACTTTCAATGGAGTTTTTCATGTCCTGGAAATCTATTTGCATCTGTTTTATGGATTCCATTTGTTTCCTATGTTGGGATTCCATCACATTCCTCAGCTCCTCTCTAGATTTTTTAATCATGTCTTGCATTATGAGCACAATCTCTGCTGTTATCTAAGAAATTATTTCTGATTTCACTTTTTCCAGATCCTCTTTTGTTGCCAGTTCAGTGGGTCCAGGTGTTTGATTATCAGAGTGTTCCATCTCATTTCCCTTTGGGGTTTCTGTGGGTGATCTGGAAGTCTGGTTTTGAGACTTATTTACATGTCTTCTCATTTTGACCTTGGGGGGGCCGTGCTTTTGGCACCCTTGAAGCTCACCTCCTCTGAGCTGGGAGAGGTGGGACAGTGGCTCAGAAGACTAGTCCTCTGGGCCAGGAATGGTGGGTTGGATGGCAGCCCAGAAGCCCCTTCCTCTGGGCCAGGAGTGGCAGAATATACAGTGACCTGGAAGCCCCTTCCTCTGGGCCGGGATCAGTGGGATGGACAGAGGCCCAGAACCCCCTTCCTGTAACCCTGAAGCATTGGAACAGAGCCTCAGAAGACCCTTTCTCTGGGCCAGGAGTGGTGGGATGGACAGTGGCCCAGAAGCCCCTTCTTCTGGGCCAGTAGCAGTGGGGCAGCAGCTCAGAATCCCCTACCTCTGGGCAGGGAGTGACAGGATGGACAACAGTCCAGAAGCCCCTTCCTCTGGGTTGGGAGTGGCAGGACCAATGCTAACCCAGACACCCCTTCCTCTGGGCCAGGAGCAGTCCATATTGCATTTTGATATTTTGCTTTCCATTTGATGCCCTGGCTTCCCTTCTCCCTCTTTTCCCTGCTCTCCTTTCTATCTCCAGAGTCTACCTCCCTTTTTCCAACCAGTTGACATATTTTTGATTAAATATGTGACTGAAATTTGGGCAATTATAGGCAACCAAAAGATATGGTAATCTACAACAGATAAGTTTTCCAACATTCTTCTAGTTTTGTATAAATATTGTTAAAGCAGACTCACAGTGCTACAGTAAATTTTATCTTTAAAAATAGATCACAATATTAAAACATTAGAGTATAATGAAATCAACAGTATAGCAGTTGCAAAAATCCTAGCTAATACCATTTAAACTCTTTCCTATATGACTCAAAAGTTTCATATAGATATCAGCAATAGTTATTTCCAGATATACTTCATTTTCTGATCTCCTTAGTCTTTTATGTACCCCTCCCTATAAAAAAAATCATTATTCTTCATAATCAGTCCAGTATCTACAAAAATTAGATAAAATTTAATTTAACCATAAGAATATTTATTTTCTTTCCTTAAAGAAGGAAAAAAGAGAAAGAATAAGAGATTTTAAAATAATGATACTTTTGAAGAGAATCTAGAAAAAGTAAATCATGAAAGAAAGAGGATAAAAGGAAGAAAATGCCTTGGATTATCATTGTTTTTTTTTTTTAAGAGTAGGAAAAATTTGGGGAGAGAAAGAAAGCTTCTGCATAAGAAAGACAGAAGTGGGACCAGAAAGTGGGTTGCCTGCCCACCCCACTTTTCAAAGATGTTTTCTACAGCAAAGCCATGTAGTGAGGTGGTTACAAAGAGGGACAAAACTATAAGACCCAATGGAAATTTACAAAGTGGGCATGATGTGGAATAAAACCATGATCAACCAGTAAGATTACAAGTATAATCACCCATGTAATATTGACTAAATGGGGATCAAATGAGAAAACAATTCACATACAAAGAATTTCCCATTTAGAATATCAATCACTGCTATCTATATCTAGGGTAAGTAGTACTTCTTTTCCTTTTTACAATGCTAACCAGTGAAAGTGCATCAATTGTTCTCCATGTTGGCTCCTTGCTGTGATGGCTCCTGGAGAGCTGGCACCTTAAGGGATGATGCTCTGTCTAACTGCCTACAAGATATCTAATTAACTTATCTTTCTACAATACTCCCCCCCTCTGAAGAAGTACCCCTAACTGTTGTGAGGGGGCAAAGGGCAAAGACCAATGTGCCTACTTCTGGCTGAAGAAGGTTGTAGTTGTGATCAGCAGTCAGAATTACTCTACAGAAGGTCTATCTAAAGGCCTTCCATGGGCACCAGGCATTGTCACTATGGTAGAGGTATACCTTTGAGTCTGGAGGAGACAACGCCAAAGAAACAGATAAGAATACATGGGCCAAATTATAAGGTCAACAGGATTGCTATGAATATAGCCAACAAGTGTTTCCACTGGGAGGAACTAGTAATATCTGCTACAAAGAGGATAAGAAGGTCTAGGGTACTTCAGAAACCAACATAGAAGTCACATTGTATAGTTTAGCAGTTGTGAGCTGTTTACAAGGTCCATCTGGTGGATCCTAGTAAAAGAATTATAGCACATTTGTCATTGGTTTCATTGGTATGACTGCTTGGAGTTTGGCAGCTTCTAGGCAAGAATAAACAAAACTTTTAAGAAATTAGAACATGCATAACCTAAGCATGAGCACACTAGAATGAAAGGGCAAGTTGGGGAGAAATTTACACTTAGAAATTGAAATAGTGATTGTAACCTGCTGACTCTTAGATTCTTTCATTGGTAGAGGTTATGTATAAGTCAGATACTTTGTCATAAATCTCTCCAGTTTTAGCTGTAAGAAGATAAGAGAACAAATCTCGCTTGAGAAATTTAAAACTCTAGCTGAGCTCTTATAGATTTTACCATAGATTTTTCCTAATATCATTGTTTTTACAGGCCCATCCTCACTCTTGAAATTTACCACATAAAATCAATAAAGTCTCAACTTTACTATGGCAAATCAGCTTGGAACCTCTTATCTGAAGTACAAACTGAATAAAAAAATTACAGTAGCTCTCACGAAGAAAGTTCTAAGAGATGCATATGTGGAAATATAGGCAGGCAACATTTAGATTTTATTCAGAAACTTTGGCAAGTGTCTTTTCCTTAGTTGCATTTGTCAGTTCTGGAGGAAAAGCAAGAAACAAAACTTCAATATTAAAAAAATGTTTATGGTAAATTAAAATCCTACAGAGTCCTAAGGTTGAAAGTATTCTCTTTTTTTTCACATTTCCAACTTGAGATTTAGAAAAAGGATTGTTTTTTATTTTATTTATTTATTTATTTATTTTGGTACTGGAGATCAAACTCTGGTCTTTGTGCTTGCAAGGCAGGTGCTGGAACCACTGAGCTAAATCCCCGGCCCTGTACCCAAGCTTTTTTGACAACACTGTCCTGACCAGCACTTACTGAAGAGTCATAAATCACTGCATTAATGAGGACTAAACACAGCCCAAGATAAAAGTAAATACAAAAAATATCCTTTCCTTTTCTACCCTGAACTAATATTATGTCTTTCCTCAAAAGGCTAAAACATACCAATATCCTTATCTAAGTTTAAAGATTCTTATGTGAGTCCTAAGCAAGAAGTCTTGATAATTTGCAACTTTGATGTACAACTTCTGTTCACAATACAGATGTGCCTAAGAAATTGACAGGGAACAAGTTGCCTTGGAAAATGCATTTCTAAGATATCTATGTTTGCCTACTCAGACCCTTTTCCACCTCTTCATTCTCTTATAAAGTCTCCAATCTCTCACCCTGCCTGAAGGACACCTGTCTTGGAAATTCAACCACTGTGCCTCTTGACAATGTATTCAATGACATAAGTAAATTTTTATCTTTCTTATATTCCCTGTCTATTGGTAAATTGTTTTTCTGCCAGCATCAGTAGCCTGCTGTATGCCATATGGCATGGCAAAAAAGATCATTTCTTCATGAAAAGAAAATCTCTTCTTGGATTTATCATCCAGCCTAACCATTCAACATCCCTTTTTGTGCAGTCCCTGTTTCCCAATCTGTTCCCTGGATTTCAGGTTGAAAATGTGAGAAAAGGAAAGACACTTTCCATTTAGGGCTTTATAGGATGGCTCTAAAATACCATGATTCTTTTTTCAATGATGAAACTTTGCTGCCTGCTCTTATACCCAAACTGAAATCAATGCAAACAAGGAAGAGACAGGTACCAATGATTCTAAATGAAAGTTCTGATAAATGATGCTTGCCTAAAATTCCATCTAGCATCAATCTCCATATTAATCACAATCCAGGTTGGGGATGTAGCTCAGTGGTATAACACTAACATGCATGAGTCCTGAAGTTCAAACCCCAGCACCAAAAACAAAAACTCCCAGTTCATTTTACCAGTAGGGGGATGCTTGGTATTCATGGTGATTTCTCTAAATGACTAGGATCCCTATGAAACTTCTGAATCATTTAGGAAACTGTTTAATGATATTTGCTAAAGTTTTAGCAACTACTATAGTTTTGATCACTCTGTATTGCAATCTAATGCTTTAAGAAATTATCATTAAAAATCTCATATATAATTAAGTTTAATCAACCAGAGCTCTCAACATTCTTCCTCATTCTGTTAGAAAAGCAAACTTGCTGTAAAAAATCATTACTTTTTTATATACAGTTCAGTTTAAAACAACAAGAGTGCCAGACACATATTATTCATGCTTGTAAAGCTAGCTACTTGAGAGGCTGAGGCAGGAAGATGGCAAGTTCAAGGTCAACCAGGGAAACATAGCCAAACCTTGCATCAAAATGTAAAATACAAAGGACTGGGGATGTAGCTCAATGGTAAAGCTCTCTTAAATTTCCATCTCCAGTAACACACACACACACACACACACACACACACACACACACACAAAGAGCAGACAACAACAAGTATATCTTTCAATAGTCAAGGAATACTACTATTGAATGTGTGACTTTAGATCTATTCCTCAAATTCTGACATACAGAAAATAATTATTCAATATAATTGTACTTTCAAATAGTTGAATATTGACACAGGAAGGAAGATGAACTCATGTATATTGTTTTCAATTTAGAAAGCTATTTTTATTGCCTAATAGTGGTATCAATATCCTGCAGTATCATATGTATTGTCTTTTCTATTTATGTTTTCATAATGCCACACAGTAGAATAAATAATGATTTATATAATAATGATTTGAAATCATGAATCATGTATCTGATACTTTTGCTCAAGATATAATATTTCAGGGCCGGGGATGTAGCTCAGTGGCACCACACCTGCCTGGTAAGTGCAAGGTCCTGAGTTTGATCCCCAGTACTGGAAATAAAAGATATAATTTTTTGACTTCTGTGTATTAAGGTATATAAACTTACATAGTTCTTTTTCAAAGATGAAAAAAATAAGTATATAATTTTAATGATAGTTTGTGGAAATTCTTCAGAATGAGGGAAAACACAACAGAGCTAATTACTCTATTATTAAGCAATACAGAGTAAGTAGAATTGTTTTGCTAGTTTAAGACCCCATAAATATTTTTATTATACATTGAGGCATGCATAAACTTTCAAAAGTTGGAATTGGTTTATAGCAGATGTGTATTATACTATACTGAACTAAAAATATTACACATCCATCTGAGTTCCCTCAATGTGGTAATAATTCCGATTTAAAAAAATAGGATCATTCCTTTATTCTAAAAGTGCTTTTAATTTCTTAAAGCTACCAATTGTTCATATAGGCCACAGGATATATGGTTGTTCTTCTTAAACATATGTACAAGAGATTTTATTATTCCATAAAGTATAGGAAAGAAAACATCATACCAGTATGTTTTAACAAATGAAAATTTTTCCTCCATTCATCTCTAATTCATTAATTACAACCTCTAAATATATTAACACTAAAACATAAATTTTATAATTAATAATTGTGATACATTATAATTAATACACAAATAAAAGTACTATATAATAACTTTGTATACTGAAATAATGTGACTTATAAGAAGTCCAATGATTTCAACAAAATATTTATTTTGAAAATATTTGCTCTTGGGGTTTTTTTGCTACTACTTAATCACTGGAGAATATTAAACTTATTTTAAAATAAGCATGATGACACAGGAAAACAATTGTTTTTTTCTTTCTTTTGGTACTGGGGATCAAACTTGGGTCCTTGCACTTGAACAGCAGGCAGCAAAACCACTGAGCTAAATACCCAGCCCCAATTTATTTAAATATTTGATTTTCTGTTATTACAAACAGAAAACTCAGTTTTCCCACAAGGTAACAGACTGATATGGTTTCTGTAAAATCACAAGAAGCATCTTTATTATGACTGTTCTTTATTATGACTGCATCTTTATTATGACTGGCATTACTAATATGAAGCAAAGCGAAAACCACTTAAGTGTGATGAAGTGGAGATGAAATTTCTTTGTTAATGATCAGGTGTATTAGGTAGGTAATTGAATTGAAATTAAACTTGTAACATGTATTGGTGGAGCCAAATATCAGAAGTTTATTCCCTTTTCTTATTTAATTGAACAGCCTTGACAATATGTTTTAACCTCTGAGTGAATTTGCCGAAGTGGTATACTAGTGTAATCTCAAATCATGCTGAAAGAAATAACACTTGTACATATAGGTGGTATAAATTAGAAAATTTTATGTCTGATCATCTCTAACATACATATTTGCAAATGGAAGTTAAATAAGAAAAGGAGAAGTAATTACTCTTAAGTGCTTTGGTTCATCAACAGTTTTATTAGATATCAAATGAGAAAAATTATATCGATCAGCACTACATTATAAATGCTAAAAATGTTAACCAATTAAATTTGCAGCCATTATTATTTGCAATTTTAAATGTCATCTCTAATATTGCCACAACTATAATTTATATGTTTAAAAAATGTTTTAAGCTAGTGTCTTTATGATTCCTGTGACTTAATTCCTACAAAAATACATTAAAACTAAATATGGTTTAGGAAAACTTAAACAAATGATAAAATTTCTTGAGAAATACTTATAAATGAGTTGATAAATATTTCTCTGAACTATTTCATATAAAATTATGTTATGCATTAATCAATAAAAAGAGGACTGGGATTTAGCTCAGTAGTTCTCCTGCATGCCTTGCAAGGTCCCAAGTTCAATCCCTAGAACCAAAAAAAAATTGATTAAATTAAATTTTAAAAATAAATAAAAAGAAAAAAAACAAATACATCTGTGTAATAAGTTCTCACCTTGGGAAACAGTGTCCTTATAATTAATGAGTCTACACATTAGAAAACATACTTTCAAAAAAAAAAAAGAAAACATACTTTCATTTTTTAGGTGAATCAGTGTTTCTTATCTATTCATAACCATTGTTTACATTTATCTATATGCATAGATTTTCATAACTATATTTTCCCTTTTGTCCTAACTTAATAATACCCACCTGTTGATTCACTGATCTGTATTAAATAATATTTAATTTTTCCATATTAAATATATTTTTTCATGTCATTCACTATGAAATAAATAGAGCTATCATTTGAAACACAAAAAATTATTTTTTAAAATTTTTATGCTGCTTTAGAAGCTATACTTCAGCTCCTCCTGTAATAACCTGAGAAAACAAGTCATTTATAACAAAAAAAGATAACATTAATAATAAAATAAGGTCTGGAAATGTAGATCAGTGCTAGAACCCTTGCATAGCATGTGCCTATATCCTCATTTCAATCCCCAGCATCACAAAAAAAGGACTTAATCTTTGTCCTGCATATTGCATCCATTGAGAACTTGTGAAGATGACAAATAGATGACCCAATATGTGATTTTAAATATACTATTTGAAACTCCCTATAGTTATTCATAAGAATGCAGTAATAATAATTTATATTTTAATAGAATGTTAATCATTTGAATAAAAATCCAGTAATAAATCTTGATAAAATTTCAAGAAAATAAAATTGAGTTATGCACTAGATAAAGAAGAGCTATAAGAACTAAAGCAGGTACTACTTTTTATTTTATGAAAAATAAAAAACAAAATTTCATGACAAAATATTGAGAATAACAATAGTTAATGCACTATGTATCATTATCTTCAAAGTAGTTACTCAGATTACAAGACATGGATAAAAAAGTTTCTCTTACAAAGAAGAAACAAATAGTTAATATCACAAAGCTTTTTTTTCAATGAACTAAGAAAACTAGTAATATAAATAAAATAAATTAGCATACATTAAAACATTTTTTAAACAATTATTTGAGCTTCTCCATATTCCCTATTTTCTTTTGAGCTTTTTATTAATATTGCATGATTTCTTTTCTATGAGAAACTCAAAATATATGCACTACTTTTAATAGCTTTAGTACAAAACTCATTAAAATGATATCAGAAAATGGACAGACATCCCCTGCTCCTGGGTAGAAAGGATTAATATAGTGAAAATGGCCATACTTCCAAAACTGCTATATAGATTTAATGCAATTCCAATTGAGATGCCAGCAGCATACTTCATAGACCTTGAGAAAACAATCCAAAAATTCATTTGGAACAAGAAGAGACTCAGAATAGCAAAAGCAATTCTAGGTACCAGAGACATGGCAGGGGGTATCACAATCCCCAACCTGTAACTATACTACAAAGCTACTGTGATAAAAACAGCATGGTACTGGCAAAGAAACAGACCTGAGGACCAGTGGAACAGAGTAGAAGATGCGGAAACAACACCAGACACACTTAGCCATCTCATCTTTGACAATGGAGCCAAACACCCTCACTGGAGGAAAGATAGCCTCTTTAATAAATGGTGCTGGAAAAATTGGGCTTCAACTTGCCAAAGATTAAAACTAGACCTGTATCTCTCACCATGCACTAAACTAAAATCAAAATGGATTAAAGATCTAAATATTAAAATAGAAACTCTGAATCATTTGGAACAGAGGTTAGGTAGAACCCTTGAAGACATCAGTGTAGGAAAAGATTTTATGAACAAAACCTCAGTTGCCTGTGAACTAGCACAAACAATCAACAAATGGGATCTCTTCTTATTAAAAGGCTTCTACACAGCAAGAGAAACCACCAGCAGTGTGAAGAGACAACCCACAGTGTGGGAAAAAATCTTCACCTGCTCTTCCTCAGACAAAGGTCTACTATCTCAAATCTATAAAGAACTTAAAAAGATCAGACCTCCCAAATTTAAAGACCCAACCCAAAAATGGGCATCTGAAATGAACAGACATTTCTCAGACAAAGAAGTAGAAATAGCAAATAAATACATGAAAAAATGTTCAACATCACTGGTCATTTGAGAGATGCAAATGAAAACAATGCTGAGATTCCACTTCACTCCAGAAAGAATGGCCACTATCATGAAATCAACCAATAACCAATGCTGGTAGGGCTGTGGGGAAAGAGGAACCCTGTTCCACTGCTGGTGGGAGTGTAGACTGGTGCAACCACTGTGGAAATCAGTATGGAGATACCTCAAAGAGCTAGGACTGGAAGTCCCATTTGACCCTGCTATTCCCCTGCTGGGGATCTTCCCCAAAGAATTAAAAGAATCATACCACAGTGATTTATGTGCACCCATGTTCATAGCAGCACAATTTGTAATAGCTAAAACTTGGAAACAGCCCAAATGCCCATCAACTGGAGACTGGATAAAGAAAATGTGGTTTTTTTAATAAAATGGAGTACTACTCAGCCATAAAAAATGAGAAATTAGAGACATTTATAGCTAAGTGGATGCACATTGAGGCAATACTCTTAAGTGAAATAAATAGGACACACATGTGTAAATACCGAATAGTTTCTCTGGTGTGAGAAACTGAAAGTGTAAATAAGGACTAAATGTATAATAGGTAATGTGAAATAGGAAGAAAAGGGGCAAAGGGGAAGGAAGTGGGAGGGCTAGGGGAAAGGATAGAAGGGAATGGGAATAATATGAGAAAATGGAAAAATAGGAACAAAATCTTTGTAAATAGGGAGGAATGGAGGGGTTGAAGGGAGGGCTGGGCAAGGGTGAAAAATAAGAACCAAGAGAGACTATGTAAAGGTGCAAATTTCCAATGATGAATGTCATTATATTGTATACCTAAAAGGCACCAATGATTTGAATGAATAATCAATAATGTAAAATAGGAAGAAAAGGTCCAAAGGGGTAGGGGTAGTGGGAGGGGCAGGGGAAAGGAAAGAAGGGAAAGGAAAAATGATAAGAAATGGAAAAATTGGAAATAAAGTCTTTGTAAATAGGGAAGGGTGGAGGGCATGAAGGGAGGGCTAGGAATGGGGAAAAAATAAGAACTAAGATGCATTATGTAAAGGTACAATTCCCAATGAGAAATGTAATTGTGTTGTATACCTACAATGTACCAATAAAAGAATTTAATACAAAAAAAGATAAAATATACATAGCATGTTATTAATAAATATTTTCAATATTTTGATCATTCATTTAGTTGTTAAGTAAATAGAATTATAGTATTAAATTATAGAAGTATATTAAATTATAGAAAATGTTGACTTAAGAAAACATAAAGCAACCAAGCCAAGAAAATTTTTAAATTACACATTATAGTACAAATAATATCCAATAATATAGGATTATACATTAGTATCTCTACTGATGGTTGATGAAATGAAGGCATCACGTGTTGGAGTGAGGAGACAGAATGCAAATGGTGGATACTAAAATGGAGTTATGTTTTGAAATAAGAGCAAAATTTTCACAATCTCCCCTTACATGGATAGCCAATTGCAACAGCAAGCTAACAGTTTGATATCATTGTTTTGAAGCCATGTGAATACAGTGTGTTGAATCTTACTTTTATGGTTCAATTAATATTATGATACAATTAATTATAATGATAATAATGAGCAGGGGATATAATTCAGTGGTAGAATGCTTGCCTAGCATGCATGAGGCTTTGGATTTGAGTTCTAGCACCTCAGGAGAAAAATGATAGTATATAAACTTGCATAGCACTTCCATTTGAGAGATTCAGATAAAATTATTTTTAGGTATATGTACTTGTTTAATACATATCTTACTCTTACAGTAACCCAATGACATAGTATGCTTATTATCTGCATTTTCTAAGCTGGAGAAATATCTCATTTGATCATTATGAATACTTTCATGTTTGTAGATGTGAGATTTGTTTTAAAGGAATCTAAACGTATACATTATAGTCCCATTCTTGCTACATAATTGCATTCCACATTTTAAGCTGTTGCTACTTTGTTCTTTTTTCTCTTTAAATACTTTTAAGAAGTAAATTAAATTCTCCAAGTGAGATCTCCAAAGCTAGAAACAATTAAGATAATTTTGCAAAACATACCTTTGAGGACCAATTTGAAAGTGTAGAATCACTTTTATTTTAGAATGAGATGAATTGTCTCTTAAGAAAGTCTAGCTGGGTGTGGTAGCAAAAGGATCTCCACGAGTTCCAGGCTACATAGTGAGTTAAAGGCCAGCCTGAACTACCTACTGAGAACTTCTCACAACAAAACAAAAACAAAGTCTATTTGCACTTTTTTTTTTTTTTTTTTTGTATCAATGATCGAACTCAGGTCCTTGCACTTGCGGTGCAGGCGGTGACACCACTGAGCTAAATCCCCGGCCCGATTTGCACTTTTTCTATTGGCTTTTTCCTCTTGCTAATTTTTTTGAAACTCATTTAGAATACTAAGAGGAACAATAACTAATTTTCCATACTATTTTTCAAAATGTCAAACAACGTTTCTGCGAAACCTTGCAATTAACATAATTCTGAACTTCTATGTAATGCTGGAATATTTTTGAGCAACAACAGTAAAGAATATTTCTGGCATTACTAATATGAAGCAAAGCGAAAACCACATAAGTGTGATGAAGTGGAGATGAAATTTCTTTGTCAATGAACATTTCATATATAGTGAGAAAAATAATTATGTGAACATATTTACTTTTTCAATTTTAGTTATTTGACAAAACTCAAAAAATAATGATACATTATTACATACATAAATTGACTTACTATATTTGTTCAAGTGTATTGAAGCCTGTCAGATAATATATATTCTACAATAAAGTGGGTTTAATACTATAGATTTTGCTAGCACATCTATATGGCATTGCATATTAATATCATCATAATTGTCATAAAACTAGATAGTGAATAAATGTCTTCATTCATCACAATAAAATGGTATTGTGTCTTCATTGAAATGTGAGTATAGATTGCATGTATGCAATTTGAAGTTATTTGGACTGAGGAAACAGAGGGGAAAAGCAAAGAAAAATACTTTTAGTATCTATGTACTACCAGATAACACAGCTCACTAGCTACCTAAATTATTGTCAGGCAGATTAGCATATCTCCTCAAGTCCTTCAGATTAAGTATGGGCCCAGATGTGGAAAGATACTGTTTTATGCACTATACCCTAGAGCTCCAGCTCATTTTTACACAAATTTTTGTGAAATGCCATGAGACTTGACACCAAATTATCCACCACATAAATCTACATATTGCATTTAAAAATATTCTGTTACAACCTAAAATATACTATACTTTTATAGGAGCAGAAATACACTTTGTACATATATTTTAGTTTCTTAAAGGCTTCCAAAAAAAAGTGGCTGTGCCTGGCAACCAAAACTGTTCTTACCCTGTGTTTCCTAGCAATCATTAGGTGTACCTCTCTGAAAGATCAGCGATATCAATTTCCCTCAGTCTACAATTATTTTAAATCCTAGAGATTCATATTGCATTATATTGTTTTATTTATTTTAATCTAATAAAATATAACAGAATAAACTTTACAATAATTATCAGCACAATTTGTTTTCATTAAAATACTTGTTTACTTAAAAGCAAGTAGTATTTTAAATGTCTACCAGCTTGACTTAGTCTTACATATATTATACTCACTAGGTGACTTTTTTTTTTTTTTTGGTGCCGGGGATCGAACTCGGGTCCTTGTGCTTGTGCAGCAGGCAGTGAAACTACTGAGCTAAATCCCCGGCCCTACTATGTGACTTTTTAAATTTAGCTGTCTTTGTAATAATACAATGAGTAAGTACAACTTTAGATTTAGCAGGAATAAATATATGACAAGATAATGGTTAAAGTCAACTTGATTAAGTTTATTCAAAGTGTAGAAAAGGATTTAAAAATATATCCTATTCTTCACTAAATTTACATGAATGGAATTATATTAACAGTAGTTGAGTAAATTTACTGCCCATAGAATTCTAAATAGAATTTACATAATTTATCTTGACTTAAATATTTTAAGAAAAATTACATTTACACTGTCAAACCAATTTGTGTTTAAATGGAGTCTGAGATTTTGAACATGACAAAAAAAATGCAAATATTTAGTTAACTACCAAATAAAAATTGTCTAAATTGAGAGCTTTTATATTAATGAATATTATTAAATGTGCATCAAGATAAGAGAAACAACATTAAAATAAAAGAATGGTGTCTCCCTTATTCCATATTCAAATTCATATAAAAGTAAAATTTTAATGCAATTAGCCTAAGATATGTACCTCAAATAAAATAATGTATATGAGGGTCTATAACAAGCAAAAACTGAATGATCTGGCATAGAAACATTGAATATATACAATGATAAATTATTTTATACTTCAATACAATAATCCATTGGTATGGAGGATTAATTTCAGGACATCCACAGATATCATAATCTGCAAATGCTCAAGTTTTTTATGTAAAATAATGTACCATTTATATGCAAATTATGCACATCCTGCTGTATATTTTAAATAATCTGTTATTTATAATAGTTACTATTATCCAAATAGTTGGTACTTGTATTATTTAGGGAATGACAAAAGTGAAGATACATTTTGTATGAATGCAAGTTTTTTTCAAATACTTTTGATATGGAATGGATTGAATTTATGAATGCAGAATCCACTGATATGAGGTCTGTGTACACAAAATTGTTCATCATCTCACAAAAATACTATCTTTGTGATATAGGATATTATGATTTTATTTTTATATGACATAAATATTACAATAAGTGTTACTAAAACAATTCTATTTGGAATTATCAATTTATCTGGAGAAAGTAGTCTTCTTATCTTGTGAGTTTGATTTTTCGTTTCAAAAATACAGATCTAGAATCACACTAAAATTTCAAAACCCAGTTTTATATATTTCTTGGCAGATGACACAAACTCAGTAAATTTGAACAATATTAGATCTATAGATAGACAAACATTTCTGTAAGGTTTGATATATTCGTGGTAATATTGAAAGACTATGACTATTTTTTCTTTTTAAATGTTATTGATTAGATTGAAAATTTTGACATTGCAGGAAATAGTGTTCATAATTTCCTAATCACAAAAAACTTCTTAACATTCTGCCTGTATTTGTTCTGGCAGAAAAAGTAGAATAGATAAGCACTAGTGCAGATTCCATTCTAGTTATTCACTACAGTCAAAATATGTTGCTAGTGGAGTTAAGTGTTGAGATTTAATCACAAAATTGGTGTATCTAATAAACCAGGTAGTTCATAAATATCAAGGATTGACAACGAAAGCAGAGATATTTTTATTTTTAGCATAATAATCCATTATAAAAAGCTTAACTTGTCATGTTCCTTTTTTACATCTTTAATAACAGCAATTTTCCATAGATATCACTTCAGTTTTAAAACATTTATTGTAATATATTTTTCTTAACTTTATTATGAATACAATATACCATTCTCCCATATTGTAAAATTGAATGAGGTAGATATTTTCTTTTTAATTAAGTTTAATGATACAATTTAGATATACATAATGATCATATTCATTATGGGGAATTTTTACCTGTATATATCTTGATTCTTCATTTTCCTATTTGCCTCCCCTCCCTTCAACCCCGTTCCCCTCATTATTTAAAAAAATTTTCTTTCCATTTTATCCTTCTTTTCTATTTTTTATTTTCACTTCTTTCCCCCTCCTTCCTCCCTAGTTCCTCTTCCCATTTGAATATTTTCTTCCTATTTCTGAATATCTATTGTACATTTTGGCCCTTATTTACACTTTCAGTTTCTTTCACCAGAGAAACAATGCAATATTTACTCATGTGTGTCCAATTTCTTATGCTTAAGAGTGTGGTATGAAGATGGATTGATTAATCTAGAAATATCTCAAAATTATCCTTCTTTATGGCTGAGAAGTACTCAATTTTATTAAAAAAATCCACATCTTCTTTATCCATTCATCAGTTGATGGTTATTTGGGTTGTTTCCAAGATTTAGCTATTACACACTGTGCTGCTGTAATCATGGGTATGCATATATTGTGGTGGTATGATGCTTTTAATTCCATTGGGAAGATATTGCAAAGGGAAATAGCTGGATTAAATGGAATCTCCAGTTCTAGTTGTTTGAGGAATCTCTACACTGATTTCCACAGTGGATGCATGAGTCTACACTGCCACTAACAATGGAGAAGGTTTCCTTTTTCCTCACAGCCTCACCAGAATTTCTCAACTGATTTCTTGATGATAGCCATTATTTCTTCAGTGAGATGGAAACTCAGGGTGGTTCTAATTTGCATCACGTGAATGGGCAGTGATGTTGAACATTTTTTCATATATATTTATTTGTCATTTATTCTTCATCTGAGAAGTGTGTATTCATCTCCGATATCCATTTTTTGTTTGATTGTTTAAATTTTGGGGGCCTGATTTTTTTTCAGTTCTTTATATATTCTCAATATTAGTGCTTTGTCTGAGGAATAACGAGAAGAAATCTTTTCCTATTCTATGGTTTGTCTCTTCACTCTGTTGGTGATTTATTTTGCTCTGCAAAAGCTTTTTAATAAGATGAGATACCAGTTTTTGATACTTTGTAATATTTCCTGTATGATTGGGGTTTTGTCCATGAATTCTTTGCCTACATCTATGTCTTCAAGAGTTCTATCTGTTTTCTCTTCCAGTAAATCTAGTGTTTCTGTTTTAATATTTAGATCTCTGACATTTGATTTTAGTTTAGTGCATGGTGAATGACATGGTTTTAATTTTAGTCTTTGGCATGTGGAAAGCCAGTTTTTCCAGCACCATATATTGAAGAGAATATCTTTCTTTTAGGGATGGCATTTGACTCCTATGTCAAAGATAAGGTGGATAAGTGTATTTGTAGTTGTTTCTACATCTTCTAATCTCTTCCATTGATCCTTGTGTCTCTTTTTTGCCACTACCATGCTGTTTTTATCACCGCAGCAGTGTAGTATAATTTAAAGTCAGCGATTGTGATTCCCCCTGCCTTACCTTTGTTACCCAGAATTGTTTTTGCTATTCTAGGTCTCTTCTGGTTGCAAATGAATTTTAGGAATGTTTTCTCTAGTTCTATGAGGTATGTTATCAATATTTTGATAGGAACTTCATTGAATCTGTGTAACAATTTTGGGATTATGACCATTTTCACTATCTTGGTTCTTCCCACTCCAAAGCAAGGGATGATTGTTCATTTTCTGATAGTCTCTTCAATCTCCTTTTTCAGAATACTGTAGTATTACATATAACGCTCTTTTACTACCTTCATTAGACTGATTCCTAAGCATTTCATTTTTTGACTTTCAGACTATAAATTTCTTTTTGAATTAAATGTGTTTCTTATATGTAGCATATTGTTGGATCTTGTTTCTCAATTCCCTCTGACAGTCTGTTTCTTTTGATTGATGAATTCAGATCATTTACATTGATAATTGTAACTGATATGCATTGGCTTCTCCTTGTCACATTTTCCTGTTGTTGGTTCACTGTCTCTCCCCTCTGTTTTGTTGTTTGTCTTCCAAGGTAGATTCTTTCCATTGATATTCTTGGGATTGTATCTTTCTTTATCTCTTTCTAAGATGTTACTTCAGAACATTTTGGAGAGCTGATTTAATTGTCATGAATTTTTTCCATTATTCTTTGTCATGGAAGTACATTATTTCTTCATTAATTTTCTTTTTTTTTTTTTGGTACCAGGGATTGAACTCGGGACCCTACACTTGGGAGGCAGGCAGCAGCACCACTGAGCTAAATCCCTGGCTTCTTCATTAATTTTGAAAAATAATTTTGCAATGTACATCAATCTGGAGTTTGGGTTTTTTTCAGGACATGCAATACTTCACTCCAAGCTCTTCTTGACTTAAAGTTTTGTGTTGAGAAGTCTGCTGTGATTCTTCTGGGCATTCCCTTATGGGTGATTTTTTTTCTTTTCTGTAAGAGCTTTTCATATTCTCTTCTTGTGCTGAATTTGTGAAATCTTGATTATTGTATGCCTTTGTGTAGGCTTATTTTTTCATGAGTAATTACAGTTCTATATGCCTCAATTATCTGCATTTCAAATTAGTTTTTCATGCTTGGGAAATTTTCTTCCATTATTTTTTATAGTTTTTTTAATATTATTTGCAATGTCTCCTGCTTTTTCTTTGACTCCAGTCAACTTTATGTTGTTCTCCTTTGCATCATCTTGTAGCTGGTGGATTGTTCTTTTTTAATGGTTCCTTGCTATTTTTGAGAAATCTTTCTTTTTGTGATTGCTAACCACAATCTTGTCTTCTAGATCTGATATTCTGTCCTCACCTTGGTTCAATCAGCTGTGTATCCTTTCAATGGAATTTTTAATCTCCTGCATATCTACTTGAATCTGTTTCATGGATACCATTTCTTTCCTATGTTGGACATTCATTCTTTCCATCATTTTTTTAAACTCATTTTTTTATCTGATTCTACTCTAAATTCACTAAGCAAGTCTTTCATTTTTTTTTTTTTTTTTACCTGGGAGAATATTCTCTGATTTTCTCTATAGCCTCATTCTTTTTTTTTTTTTTTTTTAACCTCTGCTGGTATCATTTCAGAAAGTAGAGATTTCCTCTATCTCAACCCCTGGATGTGGCCTCGGTGGGCTGGAGATCTGGAGTTGAATTTTGCTTCTGTGTATTGCAATTTTCTATTTTTTATTTTAATTTATTTTCCATGTTGATGCTTGTAAATTGCTTATGGTTGGTATCTCTATCATCAGTATCAAGGCTTCCCTAGAAGGTGTCTATTTCTCAGAAATGTCTTCTAACTGGAGGTAGCTCTTGGCCTTTGTGTTTCTCTCAAGATGCTACCTTCTCAATTTATTAGGGATGTGTTATGGTTTGGGTCTAGATGTCCCCCCAAAGCCTCATATGGTGATAGGCTTGATCTAGAGGGTGTGGAGCTGGAATTGATTCACGATGTAATGTTAGGTTCAAGGGCAGTAGGATTAAGGGTGTGAGTGCTACATGCCCTAAGTACTCTGACTGAAATAAAAGGGGCACGGAGACACTGTTAAGGTTCTCTTGTTGCCTTTGCTGCTGTGTGGGCACCATGTTGTTTCTCTTCTGCCATGCCTGTTTGTCATCCCTGCCTTGGACTCAGCCAATTATGGATTGAAACCTCAATGAACTGTAAGCCAAATAAACCCTTCCCCCTCTGATTTTGGGTGTCAGTTATTTTATCTCAGTAATGAGAGAAAAGTAACTAACACAGGATGAGAAATCGCTATTTGGCTCCTTTGGTACTTGACTATGATGATTGTTATGACCCCAGACAATAACCCATATTGTCATACAAGGGATAAAAACTGATTGCAACAAGTATGACACTCTGGCTAATGTAGTACAGTTAGCTCTAGCAGTAGCATCAGTCACAGACTAAAAACTGACAGACTGTGGTAACTATTAATTTGTTTCCTTTAATCATGTGAACAAGATCTACAGTTATATAATGTAATCCAATATTAACAAAGGACTTGTGTGCTTTGAGTTTCCCCTTAGTAGAGTGACTTTATCCTGGGGGGGGGGAGAATTTAAGAGGGTCAGTAAAAAAAGTAGAGAGATAAATGGAGAGGGCTATCATAGTAGCAAGGCTGAAGGACAAAGGATGACCACCCAAAGTTTGAAAAACTGGAGAAGAGGACAGGACAGAAAGAATGAAGGAGAAAGCAAAAGAATATTGAAGCTAACCAGAAACAATGTTCACCACATGAGAATATCAAAAAACCAAAAAGAGCATTGAGGAAAGAAAGAAAAAAGACGAACAAAACAAAATAAGCAATAACAGTAACATCTAAACAACCCCCCCCCCCAAAAAAAAGACAGAAAAAGGAAATCAAAACAAAAAAGCAACAACAACAGAGACAATAAAATTCCTCTGGTACCCTCAGTTCTGTGGCAATGGCAGTGTCCATTTCAGAGCCCAAATCTGTGCTGAGTAAACCTGCCAAGTCTGCAGTAGAATTAGTGCCTGGTACATGGCTCATCTTGGCCACCAGATGTGAGGACTGGGACCAGAGTCTTCAGCCTTCAGCTTTCTGTAAGCTCCTTTGCATCCTGCCCATGTCTTCTTACCCTGTTTTTCTCTACATCACTTTCTCAGTTGCTGTGTCACCCTCAGACAGAGACAGCCCAAGCCTGCTCCGAATGCTGTGTACAGTCATGACGTCCTCATCCTTTCACAGCCTCCTCTATTCCACTCTGCTGTGTCTCACCGCTCGTGCTGCTTGGAGGCAAGGGTGGGGGAGAGCTGTACACAACTCTGTGTTGGGAACAGAGCAGGGGAATGCTGACTTCTCACTTGTTGCCCCACTGTGGATTATGTGTCAGGCTTCCCTTTTTCTCATGCTACTGGATGCAGGGCAGGAGGTATGGTTCTGTTCCACTAACTACCTTCACTGCTGTCACTGCACTCACTAACCTTGTGGTCCTTAGAGTTACCAGTTATCCATTATGGTGCATGGTGGAAAAAAAAAGAAAATACTGGCAGCCATTCGGGGGGTTAGAAGCAGCTTCCTGGTCACTCACACCTGTGTGTGCTGGTGAAATTTGCTGCTGCTCCAAAATTTCTGTTTGGAGGAAGGCAAAAAGGCAAGGGGCCTTATATCCCAAATTTATCCAATATGGCTTGAGTTTGCCACACTATTGTAGTCCACTGGGTTTTTATGAAACTTCACAGATTGGCAGTTCCTGCTCCATGTGCAGGCAGAGTTGCCACAGGCAGCCCTGTGGGCTTCTTCACCATTTTATAAGGTGCCATGCTTATTTTTTGTTTGATCTACAACTCACTTATTTCAGATTGATTTTGGCATCAGGATGTGTATCCATCCCTATCTTCCAATTACCTGTGTTTTTAGATGATTTTCTCTAAGTAACTCCAACATGGCTCCTCCTCTATACAGCCATGTTGAGCCTGTCTCGCTCCAATGATTTAGGCTTTCTAAAGAAAACTAGCCATGTTCAGGAAAAATTTTCAATATGACAACTTTTAATTCAAGTTAAACTTCAATATCTGTGTAGCATAAAATTTTTACTTTCTAATTGATTAGGTATTTTGGGAATACTTATTTGCTGAACAACTTCCTTGGAATTAAACAATAATTCCAAAAGTATTATTTTAGAACTTATTATTCCCCCATTTCTTCTCCCCTCCTTAATCTCCCTGTTTTCCTTCTTCCCTGATTTCTTCTCTATCTCATCATCCTCCCACTTCTGCTCTTCTTTCTCCCCATCCTTTATCAATCCTACCATTTCCTCATTATTCTCAAAGAAACACAATTCCAAAAATTTTAAATGGTTTGACTGCTTATATCTGAATGCATATTTTGCAAGCCAACAGCTAGTTCTGTTCCTGGCACATAATGGGATTTCTTAAATGTTTAATGAATGAATGAATTTGAATCCACATCTCATATATCTTGTATGTCTCAGGTACAACAGTATTGTTCTAGCTCTTATTCTGCTAGTATATTACTCTGAGACTATGAAGCCATCTTAGAGGATCCAGATGCACTGAAAATACTGAACTGTACCATTCAATACCTATAATTATTTCAGTGGTACTCAATATGGACTCTTAGTAACAGAAGAAATTCATGTCACACTAGAGTCATGAAACCCTATCACCAGAAACTATAACCCTGTGCCTCATGATTTCAGATTTACTTATATTGATAGAGGGCATTCAGAGGTGTAGCTCCATGGTAGTTTGCTTGCTTAGCATGCCCATGGTCCTGAATTAGATCCCCAGTACAAAAAATATAATAAAACAGCCGGGGATTTAGCTCAGTTGTTTTGCTGCCTGCTGCACAAGCACAAGGACCTGAGTTTGATCCCAGATACCAAAAAAAAACCCAAAACAAATATATATATAATAAAAATAAAAATAAAATGATTCCCTATAAATTACATAAAATATAAATAACAATATAAATTTTTATTACCCATAAATTATCACTATATTATACTCTTATCAGTTGTTTCTGCTTATTTATTTACTTCTGTCAATCATTTTTAAAGACCCAATTAAATAAAGTTATTTCACAATACATATCATTTTAATGTCAGCTGTCTAGATATATATTTATTTTTCTTTTTAAAATTAATTTTATTGGTGCATTTTCATCACTGGGGATTTGTACCTTTACATAATATATCTTGATTCTTCTTTTTCCCCGATCCTCTGCCCTACCTTCGATCCCTCCACCCCTCTATATTTACAAAGACTTTGTTTCCATTTTTTCAAATTCTCATATTAATAACACTTCCTTCTTTCCTTTCCCCTACCCTTCCCCTTCCCTTTCCCCTTTGCACCTTTTCTTTCTATTTCACATTATCTATTATACATTTTGATCCTTATTTGCAATTTCACTTGCTCACACTACAAAAACTACTCAGGAGTTACATGTGTTCTACTTATTTCACTTGAGTATTGCCTCAATGTGCTTCCTCTTAGCTATAAATGTCTCTAATATCTCATTTTTTATGGCTGAGTAGTACTCCAGGTTATAAAAAAACACATTATCCAGTCTCCAGTTGATTTGTAATTGGGCTGCTTCCAACTTTTAGCTGTTACAAATTGTGCTGCTATAAACATGGGTGCACATATATCACTGTGGCATGACTCTTCTGGAAGTTATACTCAGCAGGGGAAAAGCTAGGTCAAATGTGACCTTTAATCCTAGATTTCTGAGGTATCTCCATACTGATTTCCACAATAGTTGCATGAGTCTACATTCCCACCAGTAGTGGAGAATGGTTCCTTTTTCTCCACAGCCCTGCCAGCATTTGTTATTGGTTGATTTCATGATAGAAGCCATTCTTTCTGGGGTGAGGTGGAATCTAAGCATTGTCATTTGCATCTCTCAAATGACCAGTGATGTTGAGCATTTTTTCATATGTTTATTTGCTATTTCCAATGCTTTGTCTTAGAAATGTCTGTTCATTTCAGATGTCCATTTTTGGATTGGATCTTTAAATTTGAAAGGTCTGATTTTTTTAAGTTCTGTATATATTCTAGATAGTAGACCTTTGTCTAAGGAACAGCTGTTAAAATTTTTGCTACATTGTGGGCTGTCTCTTCACACTGTTGGTGGTTTCTCTTGCTGTGCAGAAGCTTTTTAATAAGAAGAGACCCCATTTGTTGATTCTTTGTGCTAGTTCACATGCAACTGAGGTTTTGTTCATGAAATCTTTTCCTAAGCAAATGTCTTCCAGAGTTCTACCTAACCTCTCTTCAAGCCGGTTTAGTGTTTCTATTTTAATATTTAGATCTTTATTTTTCTGTGTTCCATTAAGTTTATTGTTACATTTTAGGTGTACAATACAGTCACATTCATCATTGGGATCTTCTATTTTAGGTATACAATACAGTTAAATTCATCTTTGGGATCTTGTACCTTTACATGTTGTATCTTGGTTCTTATTTTATCCCCATTCTCCTGCCTTCCCTTCACCCTCTCCACCATTCCCTATTTACAAAGACTTTTTTTTCATTTTTTTCTTTTCTCATATTTTTTCTTTTCCCTTCTTTCCTTTCCCCTACCCCTCCTACTTCCCCTACTCCTTTAGACTGTTTATTCCTATTATACAATATAAATTATACATTTTGATCCTTATTTATACTTTTAGTTTTTCACATCAGAGAAACTATTCAGTATTTACACATGTATGTCCTATTAATTTCACTTAGGAATATGGCCTCAATGTGCATCCACTTAGCTATAAATGTCTTTAGTTTCTTGTTATCAGCTATTACTCAGACAAAGGTCTACTGTATAGAATACATAAAGAACTCAAAAAAATCAGACCCCACAAATATAAAGACCCAATTCAAAAATGGGCAACTGATTCCCACTATCACCACTCCTGTTCAATGTAGTTCTGGAAACATTAACCAGAGCAATTAGAAAAGAAAAAGAAATAAAAGGAATAAAGATAGGAAAGGAAGAAGTTAAACTGTCATTATTTGCTGATGATATGATACTTTACATAGAAGACACAAAAGACTCTACCAAAAGACTTCTAGACTTAATTGACAGATTCAGTAGAGTAGCTGGATACAAGGTCAACACTCAAAAAAACATTAGCCTTCTTATACACAAACAACAGACTTATTGAGAGAGAAATTAGGGAAACAATTCCTTTTACAAGAGCATCCAAAAAATGGAATATCTAAGAATTAATCTAACAAAGGAAGCAAAAGACCTCTACACTGAAAACTACAGCACTCTGAAAAAAGAGATCAAAGGGGATGTAAGAAAATGGAAAGACATCTCTTGCTCCTGGGTAGGAAGAACTAATATAGTGAAAATGGCCATACTCCCAAAAATACTATATAGATTTAATGCAATACTGATTGAAATTCCAACAATATACTTCACAAAACTAGAGAAAACTGTCCAAAAATTCATTTGGAACCATAAGAGACCTAGAATAGCAAAAGCAATTCTAAGCAACAGAGACATGGCAAGGTTTATTACAATCCTCAACTTGAAACTATACTACAAAGCTATTGTGATAAAAACAGCATGGTACTGGCAAAAGAACAGACCTGAGGATCAAGAGAATAGATTAGAAGATGCAGAAACATCTCCAGACATACTCAGCCACCTCATCTTTGACAAAGGAGCCAACCACCCTCCCTGGAGTTAAGATAGCCTCTTTAATAAATGGTGTTGGAAAAACTGGATTTCAACCTGCCAAAGATTAAAACTAGACCCATACTTATCACCATGCACTAAACTAAGATCGAAGTGGATTAAAGATCTAAATGTTAAAAAAGAAACACTAAACTTTCTGGAAGATAAGTTACGTAGAACTCTTAAAGACATTTGTATGGGAAAAGACTTTATGAACAAAACCTCAGTAGCACAGGAACTAGCAGAAAGAATCAACAGCTGGGATCTCATCTTACTAAAAAGCTTCTGCACTGCAAGAGAAACCACCAACAGAGCTAAGAGACAGCCTACAATATGGGAAAAAATTTTTAGCAGCTGCACCTCAGACAAAGGACTAGTATCTAGAAGATACAAAGAACTTAAAAAAATCAGACTCCCCAAATGTAAAGGCCCAATTCAAAAATGGGCATCTGAAATGAGCAGCCATTTCTCAGACACAGAGGTAAAAGCAGGAAATAAATATATTAAAAAATGTTCAACATCACTGGTCATTCAAGAGATGCAGATGAAAGCAACACTGTGATTCCATCTCACTCCAGAAAGAATGGCTACTATCAAGAAATCAAACAATAACAAATGCTGGTGGGGGTGTGGGGAGAAAGGAACTCTTCTCCATTGTTGGTGGGAGTGCAGTCTGATGCAACCACTTTGGAAATCAGTTTGGAGATACCTCAAAAAACTAGGGCCAGAGGTCCCATCTGACCCAGCTATTCCCCTGCTGGGTATCTTCCCAAAAGAATTAGAAGAATCATACCACAGCTATATATGTGCACCCATGTTCATAGCAGCACAGTTTTTAATAGCTAAAGCTTGGAAACAGCCCAAGTGCCCATTAACTGGAGACTGGATCAAGAAGATTTTTTTTTATATAAAATGGAGTACTACTCAGCCATAAAGAATGAGAAACTAGAGACATTTATAGCTAAATGGATGCATATTGAGGCCATACTCTTAAGTGAAATAAATAGGACACACATATGTAAATACCGAATAGTTGCTCTAGTATGAGAAACTGAAAGTGTAAATAAAGTTTAAAATGATTAAAATGAATAATTGATAATTTGAAATAGGAAGAAAAGGTCCAAAGTGGTAGGGGTGATTGGAGAGGAAGGGGAAAGGAAAGAAGGGAAAGAAAAATTATGAGAAATGAACAAAATATGTAAATGAAGTCTATGTAAATAGGGAAGGGTAGAAGGTGTGAAGGGTGCACAGGCAATGGGGAAAAAACAAGAACCAAGATGCATCATGTATAGGTACAAACATCCAATGATAAATGTAAACGTATTGTATACCTAAAGTGTACCAATAAAAGAATTCAAGAAGAAATAAATTGACATCTGAAATGAATAGACATTTCTCAGACAAAGAATTAAAAGCAGCAAATAAACATGAAAAATGTTCTATGTCACTGGTCTTTTGAGAGTTGCAGATGAAAACAACACTGAGATTGCACCTCACCCCAGAAAGAATGGGTTTGTTGGGCTGCTGGAATCTTAACTATTATATGCCTAGGTGAAGGTTTATTTTATCATAGTTAGTTGGAGTCCTATATGCCTCACTTATCTGTAAGTCAAGTTCTTTTCCCCTGCTTGGGAAGTTTTCTGCCATTACTTCTTTGAACAGCTTTTTTTTTTTTTATGTTGTTTGCACTCTCTTCTGTTTCTTCATTGACTCCAGTCAGTATTATATTATTCTTCTTTTCATCATCTAGCAGCTGCTGGATTGATTTCTTGTGGTATCCTTACTATTTTTAAGAATTTTTAATTTTCCTGTTCACTGTCTTCTATATCTGAAATTCTATCCTCACATTGGCTCATTTTGCTGTATAAACTTTCAATTGAGTTTTTAATCTCTTGATATCTGTTTGCATCTGTTTTATGGATTCCATTTGTTTCCTGTGTTGAAATTCCATCATGTTCCTCAGCTCCTCTATTTTTTTATCTCTGTGTGGTCTAGATTTATTAAACATGTCTTGCACTATGGACACAGTGTTTGTTGTTATCTGAGAAATTATTTCTGATTTCATTTCTTCTAGATCCCTTTTCTCTGCCAGTTCAGGGAGACCATGTGGTTGAGTATCAAATTGTTCCATTTTGTTGCCCTTTGAGGATTTCCTTAGGTGATCTGGAAATCTGGCTTTGAGACTTATGTGTCTTCTCATTTCCACAGATGCAGCCTGCTGCACCTTTGTTAAGGTGACTTGTTGCTCACCCAGTGGTGTTCAATTCTCAGCAAGCCACCAAGAGGCCTTTTCTCTACTGCTCATCCCTGCACCAATTCCTGGGTTTGGCATGGTGGCCTTCTGGATCACTGTGTTGCTCAGTTGTGTCCACAGGCTTCTGGCTCAGCCCTATGCACACACACTTGGGATGGTATCTGGGTGTGCTTCTGACTGGGGCCTGACCCCCCTACATAGCTGTTGTCTGGGAGGGCCTTTGGCTGGGGGCTATTTACCCCAGCCCCTTTTGTCTGAGCAGGCTTCTGGCTGGGATCTGCACGCACTTACCAATGGTGTCTGGGTGTGCTTCTGGCTGTTGCTTGTGTGCCTGTGCAGCTCTTTTCCAGGTGGTCCTTTGGCTGGGCCTGTGGGTCCAAGCTGGTGGGGTTGGGGTGGGGCCCTGGCTAGAACCTTCCCACAACTGCGCCACTCTGGTCCACCTCATTTTTCTGTTTTAACTACCACTCCCCCCCCCATGTATTTCATGAGAATGTAGACAAACCAAATTGTATAAATGGGCATACAGATGCAAATTTCTGAATGCTTAGCCTTATTAATATAGCAATAACTGTGTAAGTTTGCATATTTTTGTGCATACATGTATATGTATATTCATTTACCAAAAGAACCAAGTTGAAAAATAACATCAGTAAAATGATTAAATGTAGGCTTGATTCCAAAATGGAATGCAGGTTGAGTTACTGTAGAAGTAAGCATCAGTGTCCTAATGTAAGGTGCACTAATGATCCTCATTCACTGTCACTACCCAAAAACCATCACCACCAAGAGACTTTAAGATTCAGCTAGTTAAAAATCATATGCTCCTGTTTAGAATACTATAGGGAATTCACTTGGAATTTTAAGATATATATTGTGGCAGTTTCTTGATTAATTTGCTGAAAATAACTTTTATTCTTTCTATTCCATATTTTTTTCTTTTTTGGTACCAGGGATTGAACTTTCATCCTTGCTCTTGTGGGGCAGGCAGAAGAACCACTGAGCTAAATCCCTGGCCCCCTATTCCATATTTTTATACTAGAGTAGGAGGCAAGGTTTTTCCCACATTTAATGCTACACCTAAAAAGTAAACTGCTAATTTTCATTGTAATGTTAAATTTTTAAAATTCTATTACATTAACTACTTTATTTTAAAAGATTTATACATAATGTTTCAGTTGTTTTCCCATTTTGTACCTACTCTTTCTTTAGTTCTACAGCAAGTTGTTTGTATATCACTTAATTTGTGACAAAATTCTTTTACTGTTTAACTACCTGAAAGATCCAAAATTGGACAATAAAATACAAGAAATTTACTTAAATTTAGCATCGGCTTCTTATTTGGCATGTTAAATCTATGATATCTGTGGGCAATTAGGTTGAAATTTCAATATTTTGAGTACTTAATGTGATAAGCTGTATAATAATATTTTGTATATTGCCAATTATCAGCTAACTAATAGCTATACCAAGTAACAAATTGCCAAGTAAAAGTTACTTTTTAAAAGTAGTATTAGGGCCGGGAATTTAGCTCAGTACTTCCACCACCTGCCTTGCCAGCACAAGGACCGGAGTTGGATCCCTGGTACCAAAAATAAATAAATAAATAAATAAATAAATAAATAAATAAATAAAAGTAGTATAAATACTGTTATCCTAGTAGCTTGGATATCGATGTGCTGCTAAAATCATCATAATGATTACTATATTTTTAAAAATTTTAAACGAAATTTAAATAAGCATAGTCTTAAAGATAAGCAGTGGGTAAGAATGTACAATTATAAAATATTAAAATATAATGGAGAGAGGTATTAAAAGCAAAAAAACACAAAAGATTAAAGTGTTTAGGGCCAGAGGTTTAGCTCAGTGGTGCCAGCACCTGCCTGGCAAACACAAGATCCTGAGTTCAATCCCGGGTTCCGCAAAAAACAAAACAAAACAGTGGTTGAAAAACTGAAAAAAAAGTACTTCAACTTATTCACTTTAAAATATGGGTAAATGGGAAAGTACAGTTAACAAACTGGCGAAGCCCAACCGACCTCCAAGGCTGCTTGACAAAGTTCCAGCTTGGGGAAAAGAAGGGTGGAACACATCGTACCCTCATGTTTTATTTTTTTCACGCCATAATGTTTAAAATTGTTACTCTGGTCACAGGAGTCATTGTGTTTGTGACTAACAACAAACTCTCCATGAGGCAAATTGGTAATGATGTATTGAAATCTGATCTGGCTCAAAAGTCCCAAATTCCAGTTTCTCTTAGTTCTATTGCCACATCCACTTCTAAAGAAACCTCTCCTAAAACTCCGTTTTCCCACTATTATAACTCCCCCTTCTTATTGCTGACCTTCTGATTACTAAAGGGGTCTTATGAAGAGGTTGAAAGGACAGACTTTAGATGTAAGAAATAGTGAGAAATAAGAAATAGAGAAAAAGTTAAGACAGATAAATACACTAAGGAGACAAGTTACTCAGTTTTTCTCAAAGTACTGTAAACATCTCCTGCTCATGGACCATGAACCCAAATAACACTTAAGTAAGATGAATAGAGGTATAGAAAAATAGAGAGCTAATAAACTATATTAACCATTGTACAGTTTCTCAAGGGCCAGCTGATGACCACAAGTTTGACATTTAATTAATTAAATCTTGCTTGTACCCCTGCTGATTTAGAGATTTTGATTAAGTTACCTTCTGTTCTGCTTAGGTGTGGGTAAATAAGGGGACAATTGTAATTTTTAAAATATATTCATGATGTTCAATGAAATGAATCAGCTTAGAAAAAATATACCCTGTTTAGTAAAAATAACCTTTACCTCACTAGATGTTGCTAAGGCAACCTAAAATGTAAACATGTTCCGCCCAATGCTCCCTAGCTAGTGCTTAGAGATATAAAAATAAATCAGACCCTGAGACTTCTCAGAGGGAACCTGCACATTGCTTGCAAAGGTTCTTTTCTCACTCGCCAGCCCAAGACCTCTCCCCTTCCTACCCTGCATCGACTGCAGCTGGTCTGCGGCAAAAAATTTTGAGTTCCAATATAGAAAGTTATGTGCTGCTCCTTCAAAACAATAAAAACGGGGAAACAGTACATTAATATCAAAAATCCAGTAGACTAAAGACTAAGAGAAATTGTATATTTAAAATTGTATTATGGATGCTTTACTATAATTACATAGGTGAACTTATTACTTTCAATGATAGCAGATATCTTTTTCAGTTTTGTTAGGAAAAAATGTAATTTTAAAATGTCATAATTACATTTAAATCATGTTTTCCTTTAGTTTAAATACATTCTATCAAGCAAATGCCAAAACCTGCATTATTATGGCCTTAAAACTATTATACATGTACACATATACATATATACACACACACATATATATACATATATACATATATATATATATATATGTATATATGTATACATAGTTCTCTTTGACCATGGCAAGTCATCTGAATTTGGTGTTATTTATACCCTTTAACAAATCATTTTTTTCTGTTGAATTACAAAGACTTACTTCAATGTCCTTTATTGGCAAATCATTTAAAATGAAATAATGTATGAACCAATGTATTCTAAATGTAGAAAACTAGAAATCCAATGCATTGAATTCAAATAGAAGATTATTATGCCTTATATTTTCTTCATTTTTAAAAATATTTAGACCAAAGAAAGCCTGAAATTCCAATGTTCTTGGAAGCCAAGGCAGGAGGATAATAAGTTGAAGCCCAGTCTGGGCAATTTAGGAACTTAGCTAGACCTTCTCCCCAAATAAAAGAGTAAAAACAGGGATAGGGACATAGCTTGGTGTAAAGGCCCTGGGTCCAAACCCCAAGTACCACAAAACACACACACACATAATACAACACTTAGGAAGAAACACATTTTCATTAATAGGGTAAAGTATGTATTAAAAAAGATATTATCTGTAATGCCTGACACAATATATACCCAGTAGTTTAATAATTACCAACTAACAAATTATTCCATTACACATAAGTTTATTTTCTTTTGACCTGAAGGAACATGGGTTCATTTATGTCCAGAAAGATGTTCAGAGAGCTGGGTGTCTTGGCTGTCACCTGTAATCACAGAACTATGAGAGGCTGATGCAGAAAGTTGGAAAATTCATTATCAGCCTCAAAGACTTAACAACTTAATTGTGGCAGTTTTACAGTGACAACGCCTGAATTGTGTTTATCATGTAAGAAAATGTTAAATTTATTATTTCTCTAAATAATTTTTTAAATTGCACAGAAATTGACAAGTGATGCAATTTCAAAGCAGACATTAAAAGTAAAGGTGAGCTCTTCCAGATCTGAATAGTCCCTCTTTTTCCACATCTAATCCCTTATGACACAATCCCACAAGTAAATACATGCTTCATAAAAGAGCATAATATATAATTACTTACCAAGAATTTTCATCTTTTTAAAGTAAAAGAACGTGAAGTAATTCCAAATAGTGAAGGTCTAACAAAGAATAAAAAGGCAATGGTAGCTGGTGATTTAGCTCAGTGGTTCCGGCGCCTGCCTTGCAAGTGCAAGGTCCTGAGTTTGATCCCCGATAAAAACAAAAAAAAAGGCAATGGTAAGATGCTATGCCTATGCTACTGGATTCCCTCTATAGTGAATATTCTATCTAGAGGGAAGGCAAGCTGGCCATTATGGCACACAGTTGTAATTACAGAACACTCAGAGGCTGAAACATGAGGAATATAAGTCTAAGCCTAGCATGGTCAACATAATTGCTTATTGAGATCCAGTCTCAAGTTAAAAAATAAGAGTAGCTGGGATGTAGTTCAGTGTGAAGGTCCTGGATTCAGTCCCCAGTCCCACATCCAACCAATCAACCAATAAATAGAGTGAAGGGCTGGGGATTTAGCTCAGTGGTTCTGCCACCTGCCTCGCAAGTGCAAGGACCTGAGTTTGATCCCCAGTACCAAAAACAAAACAAAACAAAACAAAACAAAATAAATAAATAAATACATAGAGTGAATACATATGAGAAAATCAATTTAAGCAAATGATATATAATATAAAGAACGTAACATTGTTTGTCTTCTCTTTTTAGTGCATGTAAATTAGACATAGTGGATAGTATAAAGTATGGTTGAATTTTCAGTATTTTGTTATGAAAATATCAATAGGGATCTTAGAAAAGCAGTGATATTCTCTGCCAGAAAAAAACACTTAGTACTGGAGAATTGTATCAACCCAATATATATTAAATACACTCCCTAAAAATATTCATATAAGGGCTGGAGATGTGGTAAAGTGCTTGCCTAATATGCACAGGACACTGAGTGTAATCCTGAGTACCACTGACAAAAAAATTATATTTATTCACACATATATGTATACCTACATAAATTCATGTAAAGTGGTAATAAGATGTGTTATGTACAGGTACCAACTCCACACAAGGAATGTAAAGATTATGTAGTGCAAACATGTGCAAAACAATGAAAGAATCAAGAGATGGATGGAGAATAGAAGGGGAAAGGAGGGAAGGGAAAGGGATGAAAAAAGGAATTAAGATGTGTTATGTACATGTACCCATGTACTGACTTCCTAAAAGGAAAATAAACATTATGTACTACAGACATGTAATAAAGGAAACAATCTGAAAAAGTAAATAAATCATGAATTCAAAAGAAGTATTATATAGTAAATATATATTAAGGAGGTAATGGCACTTATTTAAAGTGTTCATATAAAAAATTATTTTAATCCTCCTCTTAATACTTCAAAGAATATATCAAATATATGTTATTCTGTTTAAGCCTACATAGATTTCTTGAAAATAATCAGTTGAATAATGATTGTAGAGTAAAAGATCAAGGATTCACAATTTACAGTCTTTAGGTGAGAATATAAATTTTGCTTTTTGCACATTTTATAAATTTTTTAATGAGTACTCACATCTCTTATCAGTCCACAGAGCTTTATCTCTTGCACAACTAAAATTACATTACCATCTATTTCTTTATTTTGCTATCATTGTCTTTATTTGACACCACCATAACACATTTATTATGTTAATTTCAGCTGACTACCTCTTACTCTGATTAGTTTCCTTCAATGTTTCCTGTCCAGAAAAGTTTTGATTTACCTACCAGTCCTACCTTATAGCCATGGGAAAAATTAAAATATTATTCATCTCTTTTGTATTTATATATGTAAAATAAATATATTTAATATACTATTATCTGGAATTAAAGAGTATCATAAAGCAACACTATATTAACCTCTCATTCAAAACCAACAGAATATGGAAAATAATGGATATTATGATTGTATTTCAGATGAAAATTTCTGGATTCAGTGGTATCTTTATTCAAAATTGAAACTTGAAATATAACCTAGCTTGATAAAATCATCATAAAATTTTTTATTACTAAAATGAGATATCATGGAGAAAATCTAATTTGGTTATATTTACCATGTACTACATAAATACTAAAACTATTTGCTACATTTTTTGCCGGTCTTATATCATTCAATCACATAGATGTACTTTCTAATTAATAGAGTAAATCTCATGGGCAGTATACATGTTCCTGCTCATTCCTTGCTTTTTCTATGGCAATTTTTCCTAGACTGGCTTATGAACTATATTTTACATCATAATAAATAATTGTGCTTTTGTTAAAATTCATAAGAAGTCAATCAATCCACTTTAGGTGAAATTGTGGATTTTATGTAGAGTTTTACTAGAGAATAAATTTTGAATATCACAACATTTAAATTAAAGATGGGAAGAGCTATGTTACAAATTTTTTTAATTTGGCTGTTTATTTGAAAGATCTAAGAAGTTTAGCAAAGCTTAGTAGGGTATCCAAATGGGCCATTGGGAATTTCTAAATGTTCCTAGGTGATTCCAATATTATGAATATTAAGAAACACCACTAAAATTCTTTCCACACATGAGATTTACTTTAGTCCTGAGAGAAACATTTTGACTTATTTTCTGTTATCTGCTTATTTCACAAAACCCAAGAAAGCTGAAAAGCCTTGCCCTCAATGTGATTTTGTTGCATAACACTAACTGCACTTGTTTCTGCCATGAATTGTGATTTTTTTCTATTGGACGTATCTTCTTTGCTCATATTTTTAATGAGATTTCTTGTTTTCTTATAGCCACAGAAATTTTGTGGCTAATCTGAAGCATAATGTTTTACTTTTTAATTTTTTTTAAAGAGGAAGGGGTTTATTTGGCTTACAGCTCATAGAGGTTTCAGTCCATAATCAGCCAACTCCAAGGCAGAGACAAAAATCAGGCATGGCAGAGCAGAAACAACATGGTACACACAATGCAGCAAAAGGTAAAAGAGTTAATAGTGTTTCCCTTCCCCTTTTATTTTATTCAGATTATTTAGGGGATGTAGCACTTGAACCCTTAATCCTAGTGCCCTTGAGTCTAGCATTGCATCATAAACCAATTGCAGCTTCACACACTCTAGATCAGGCCTATGAACACATGAGGCTTTGAGGGGACATCTAGACCAAAACAATAACATTCCATCCCTGGCCCTCCAAAGACTTACGTGCATTCCTTTACAGAAAAGGCATTTAGTCCACCTCTAAGAGTTGCCAAAATCTGAATCATTTTAGCATTACTGAAACGTCCAAGTTCAAAGTCTCCTCTGAAATTTAAGGCAAACTCAACTTCAGGTCCCTGCACAAATGAAAAGAAAGTCAAACACTTCCATCATTCAATGGCACAAGATAGCCATTTCCATTCCAAAAGGTACAAACAGGAGGATACAAAGGAAAGGGACCAAAGTAAGTCCAAAATCCAGTAGGGGAAACATTAAATCCCACAGTTCCATTTCTAGCATCCCCAGCAATCTGTGGCAAGTTGTGAACTCCAGAGGGTTTTGGTGGCTCTGCTCCTATGGCACTTTTGGTGATTGTAGCTCCCATGGCTTCTCTCTTGGGCCAGCTCTGCCCCCTCCATGCAGCTTTCCTCAGACAATCCATGCTCCTGGATTCTCCAAATTTCTGGGGTCTCCAGTGCACCTTTGAATTCACACTCACAGCTTCACACACTGCCCTATCAGGGGCACCCTGCCTAGCTGAAGCATAGTGCTTTAAATCAAAGTAACACACAACCAACTTTAAAGAGATATCACATAGATGATACCTTATCATCAAAAAATTGATACACAACATGTTTCAGAGTAATGCAACAAATAATTCCCAGCAATCTCCATTACTACAAAATATGAAAGAAATCTTAGAGATTGTTCCTTTAATATGAGAGATTTACTGCATTGCATTCATAGTTGTTTACTATGAAAAATAATGAATGTATGTATTTGAGATTTGCTCTACTACACATCTTGTTCTTGGGAAAATAAGGACAGTAGTCTGTCTCGTGAGGAAAGACACATGCTGAAACATTATGCACTTGGAGTAGAAAAACCAACTTTTAATTCAATGTTTACAGTATATTTGGTAACAATAGTTTTCATTCATAAATAATAAAAAAAGTTGTTAAGGGGTATACTGATAAATACTTTAGGCCAAGAGAAGTCAGGTTTATTTTATTTATTTATTTATTTATTTATTTATTTATTTATTTATTTATTTTTTGCTACCAGGGATCAAACTTGGGTCCTTGCACTTGCACAGCAGGTGGCAAAACCACTGAACTAAATCCCCCGCCCTGAAGTCAGGTTTATTGGGAAGGGGGATGCCATTTCATCAACAACAAAGAAAATGCAATGGCTTATTTGATGACATAAACTAAAAAGAGATCAAAGTATAGATGCTCTGATCATCAGCATAAATAAGATAATGAGCTAGGATATTAGGGGTGGGGAACATCAAACAGTTAATTGTACCCAGAAGACACACACAGAACACAGAACCCAAAATGACTCCAAAGGTCCTGATCACTGTACACAGAACGAGTCAGAAAGGGACATTTTCAGTACTGCATTTGAATTTGGTACTGTTTTCAGGACTAATCAAAAGTTGCCCTTCTCAATCTTTCATTTACATCTGGAGAAAAGCCAAGTGAGTCTTTTAATAGGGTAGTGTAAATATGGCACCACACCCAGTGATAGGACAACTGTCCCAATGCCTCATTTGCATGAGGGGAAAGCCAATCCAAGAATTTTGGATATAAAGATGCCTTTCCTTATCCTCATGGTCTGAGCCCATACAGTTTACCTCTTTTGTGCCTTCAATAAATGTATACTTTTGCTGCATTTTCTGTGTAACTTATCCAATTCTTTTTTTTTTAGGACACCCAGAACCTGGAAAGAATCCCCACAGGACTCATCATCTGGTAACAGTAACATTTTACACAAAGGTTACTGGATTTATGGAATCCCTTATCTATACATGAGCAAACCTTACCAAGAGTCTGTGTACATATAAGTCCAATTTCCTTTCATTCATGAATGTTCTATAGTAGGTTATTATACTCAATTTGGCTAATTGGAGTACAGTGGATTTTTGTTATACATATTTATTTTCTTTACTCAACAATGAAATGCTTGAAGTCAAAGAACTTATTTTCTTACCTCAAATATATTCACCAGCAGTGGGTCTGACATAGGAACCACATCATGTATATTTGTTAAATAAATAACAACATATATTTATTAAACATTTACTAGTTTCAAGTGGCTTGATAAGCATTAGGTTACAGGAACTTGTAGAACATCTTGAATTGTTAATTCTTTATATCTTAACATTAGACTGTAAACCTTGCCACTCACATGAATTCCAGGCAGGCATTTTAGGAAATAATTATTTTTTTATAAACCTGAATTCTTCATCTCCCAAAATTGAAGAATAAATTTAAGTGCAAAAGGAGGAATTTAAGAAAGTGTTTATTAGAAATAATGATAAGAAAAAAAAAGAAATAATAATAAGAAAAAAGCTCTGGGTGAATACCCACCAAGAGGGGAAAGAAGTTCAATCCTGCTTTCTTTGTCTCAGCATTATGTAGATATGCAGAGCGCTGAGGGGTCAGGGGCTTGTTTGGAAAGAGATGGGTTCCTACAGAGTTTTTTAAAAAGGAAATGTTTATCTTGTATTTCTAATGTTTTGTGAGTCTGGGCCCAGATCCTGAGGTAAGGAGAAGCTGTTAAAACCTCCTAGAGGGAAAAGTACTTATCTCTCTCTTCTCATCTCAAAATTTTATCCTTTGTTCTTGTATTTACCTATGCATTTCTAAGCTTGGCTTAGCTGCTTTAATTAGTTCTTAACTTGAGTGGTCTATTTTATTGTTTTACATTTCTAAGCTTAACCAGCTGCTTGCTAAACTGGTTGCTAACTTAACACTTCCATCCTACTCTATCTTAGGCTTTTCTAACTGCCTACTAATAATAAACTAAGCTACTACACCAGAAACATGTTTTAAGCAATAAAAAAAAAATAATTCACATAAATGAAGAAGACTAATTTCACAGTGACCCTCAAGGAGTGTAGGAAATTAACTAGTAAAATTTCACTTGATAATTCATTCCTAGAGGCTTCTCTACTATTACTTTTGAATTAAGTAAAAGACTTGTCAGTTTTAAATTAAATGTCTAAAGAAAAATATATGGGATATAAATGAATACAATATCTAAAAGGTAACATATCTAACTTAATGGCTATATGGAATTTTAATATCACAATACTGTTTAATAAACCTCATGGGCTTTCACAGATAATTGGAAGAAAGGGAGGGACATACATCCTGATGCCAAAATCAATTTGAAATAAGAAACTTGTAAATCAAACAAAACATAGGCACAGAACTTCATAAAACAGCATACCAGCCCACAGGGCTGCCAGCGGAACTGCTGCTAGTGCATGGTATGTGGAACAGGAATTGCCATTCTGGGATGTTTCAAAAAAAACTACAAAAGTGTGGCAAACTTAACCATACAGGAGAGATCTGGGTGGGCTACAAGGTTCCTAACCCATTTTGTCTTCCTACAAACAGAAGATGCTGCAGCTTGGCTACAAATTTTACCAGCACACACAGAGTCCAGTGACCAGGAAGCTGCTCCCTTTCCACCAGGCCACCAGTGTTGTTGTTGTTGTTGTTTGTTTGTTTGATTGATTATTTGTTGTGCTCCATAGCAGCTAATTGGAACCTCTAGCAACAACAAGGTTAGGGGCTACAGCAGATAGTAAGTAGAATAAGATGATCTTCCTACCCTGTGACCTGCCACCCCAGAGGATATCAGAAGCAAGATACAAGCAGTCTTGGGCCACCCAAGGGACCAAGAGTGGGATGACAGCACCCACCACCCTCCAATAAGTGGTGTGAAAGGAGTCAATGAAGTAGAACAGAGGACACTGCACATGGTCTGAGAGTGGCCAATAAGTACACAGGACATGGAGCAGCCTTGAGCTGTGTATGTCTGAGGGTGCTAAAGCAACTGGGAGAGCCAGTCAGAAACAAAACAGGGTAATGAAACATGAGCAGGAAATTAAGGGATATCCAGAAAGCTGCTGGCAGAAGACTGGCCCCACCCCTGATGTCCAGAGGTCAAAATCAGACTTATACCCAGCACTAATCCTACAGCAGACTTAGCTGCACAGATTTGAGCTCTGACTTGAACACTACCACAGAAATGTGGGCATAAGGAGAATTTTATTGGCTTTTTTTCCTTTCTCACTTTGTTTGTTTCATTTTCAGTTATCTGTCTGGTTTTTTATTTTACTTGTTTAGGTTTTCACTTTTATTGCTTGTTTTGTTTGTTCATCTTATTTCTCTATGTCCTCAACTGTCTTTCTTGATATTTTTATATTTTCATGAGAGTGAACTTTGTCTCTAGTCTTTCTGTTTCACTTTGGTATTCGTTTTCTCTTTCATTCTTTCTGTCCTGTTTTCTCCTGCTTCCCAAAGCTTGAGTAAATATCCTTTTCCCTTCAAACTTTCCTCTACCATAGTCCTCTTCATTTATCTCTCTGTTTGGCCTGCTATCCCCCGCTCCCCATGAACACACAGGGTACAATCACTATACTAAGAGGAAACTCAATTCATACAAGTTCCTGATTTATGTTGGATTTTGTTATTTTACTGTACATCTTGCTCTAATGGTTAAAAGTACCAAATTATTAGATACCACAGTTTGTGAGTTTCTAGAATCTACATAATGTTATTGTTATTGCTAATTGGACTACTTCAACCAGGATGCAATGCATTTTATAATCAGTTGTTCTCATGCTTGCTTCGGCAGAACATATATAATCAGTTGTTCTCCACTGCATGATAACACAGTGATTGTCTGGGATCATAACCATCAACATTGCGCAATAATAAAGAACTGGGTACTGAGCCAAATACAAACTTCTCATCTCTAATAAATTGGGAAGGTAGACCCTTGTGATAGATATAAAGACCAAGAGCCAGCTACACATAGAAGACAGCTCTGAGGAATAGTCATTTCCTAGGGAAATAAGGTGGTGGTAAAGCTACTTATTATAAGGAATTTAAAAGCATCAAAGCAGAAAATAAATTAAAAGTAAAAAGTAGAAAATGACAAGATGCAAAAATAAAATGCAATCCCAGATATCCAGCCCATCCAGGAAAAGTCTAGGGGACAATGAGATAGAGGAAATCAGAAGCCACCCACTACCTGAATTTTCTAAAATTATAGCAGATGAAGTAAAAAATAATAGATGAATTATGCTATAGAGAAAATCAGATCATAATTTCTCAGGTTAAAAAAAAAGAGATGATGATCAAAATTAAGGACTTGCTCAGTTTATCTAGAGCAGACACAGATAAAGAAATAGAGGAGCTTAGGGGAATGATGGAAATCATGAATGCCCAACCCAGATTGGTGTGCCTTACAAAACTAACTTTCAAAACAATAGAGAAATATGATACTTCAATAACAAAGAAAACCGAATACAATTATGACCACCAAATCAGCTTTCTAAAATGTTCTGAAGGATATTTTAGAAAGAGATAAAGAAAGCTACAATCCCAAGAACACCAACAGAAAGAATCTACCAGACAAGATGAGCAATTAAAAGGAGGGTAAAGACAGAGAACAAACAAAAGTGAAAATAATATGACAAACATAAGCCAACACACATCAGTTATAACCGTCAATGTAAATGGTCTTAATTCACCAATCAAAAGAAATAGAATGGCAAATGGGATCAAGAAACAAGATCCAACAATATGCTGCATACAAGAAACACATTTACTTTTTTTTTTTTTTTTAAGTTCTTTTATTGGTACATTTTAGGTATACAATTCGTTTACATTTATCATTGGGTGTTTGTACCTGTACATGATACATCTTGGTTCTTATTTTTTTCCCCATTACCTGTGTGCCCTTCACCCCCTCCCTCCTTCCCTATTTACATAGATTTCATTTCCTCTTTTTTTCTTTTCTCATAGTTTTTCCTTTCCCTCTTTTCCTTTCCCCTTCCCCTCCCTTCACTCCTTCGTCTTTGGACCTTTTTTTCCTATTTCAAATTATCAATTATTCATTTTAATCATTTTAACCCTTGTTTACACTATCAGTTTCTCACACTAGAGAAACTATTTGGTATTTACACATGTGTGTCCTATTTATTTCACTTAAGAATATGGCCTTGATATGCATCCATTTAGCTATAAATGACTCTAGTTTTTCATTCTTTATGGCTGAGTAGTACTCCATTTTATTAAAAAACCACATTTTCTTTATCCAGTTTCCAGTTGATGGGTACTTGGGCTGCTTCCAAGCTTTAGCTATTACAAACTGTGCCACTATGAACATGGGTGCACATATATCACTGTGGTATGATTCTTTTAATTCTTTTGGGAAGATACCCAAGAGGGGAATAGCTGGGTCAAATGGGACCTCTAGTCCTAGAAGAAACACATTTAAATCAAAAAGAAATTCACAGACTGAAAGTCAAAGGGTAGAAATCAATATTGTGTTAGGCAGGAACCCTGAAAAAAGCAGGGATAGTATTTCTAATTGCAGACAAAGGTAATTTCAAGCCAAGATTGATCAAAAGCTTTGAAGGTCACTACATATGCATTAGGGGAAAACTCCAAGAGGAAGAGACAATAATCGTAAATATATATGCACAAAATTCAACTATATACAACAAAAATTAATGGACATGAAAAATAAAATACACACTAAGACAAGTGTAATGGGAGACATCAATACCCCCCTGTCAAAAATATATCAACTACACAAAAAATCAACAAAGAAATATCAGTACTGAACCGAACCTGTGAACAAATGAACTTAGTAGATGTCTATGGAGTGTTCCACCCCGTGACATAAGAACACACATTATTCTCAGCTGTGCATGGGACATTCTCCCAAATAGACCACATACTAACACATTGAGAATGCTTAAATAAATGCAAAGGAATTGAAATTACCCCATATATATTATCAGACCACAGTGCAATGACATTGGAAATCAATGGCAAAAGAAACCACAAAAACTCCACAAACACATGGAAATTAAAGAAAAAATCAGACAATTTTCACAATTAATGACAGTACCAGTGCAACATACAAGATCTTATGGGATGCAATGAAAGCAGTCCTATGAGGAATATTTATAGCAATGAACTCACATCAGGAAAACAGAGCAAGCTCAAATATACAGCCTAATATTGAACCTCAAAATTCTAGAAATAGAAGAACAAGTGAACCCCACAGCACTTACAAGGGAGGAAAATATATATATCAGAACAGAAATTAATGTGATTGAGACTAAGAAAAAATATAAATAAGCAATCAATTGAAGAGTTGATTCTTTGAAAGATTAACTTAAATTGATGAACCCTAGCCAAACTTTTCAAAAATAAGAAAGAAAAGATGCAAACCCATGCAATTAGGAATGAAAAGATTGCAATCACAATGGATCCTACAGAAATTCAGAAGAACATCAATACCTACTTCAAAAACATTTATTCTAATAAGATGGAAAACACAGACTAGAAAGACTCCTAGATACATATGAATTACCAAAGCTGAATCAAGAAGATATGAAAATGCTAAAGAATAAAATAACAGTTGATGAAATTGAAGATATAATTAAAAACCTACCAACAAAGAAATTCTAGGTCCTAATGGATTCACTGCTGAATTCTACAAGAAATTTAGAGAAGATCTAATGCCACTACTCCTCAAACTCTTTAATGAAATTGAATGGGTAGCAAACATACTCCAAAGTCATTTCTGGAAGCAAGTCTTACCCTAATACCAAAAACAGAGAAGGACTCAACCAAAAAGGAGAACTATAGGCAAATTTCCTTAATCAACATAGATGAAAAAATCCTCAATAAGATGCTCCCAAACAGGATGTGGCAAATCAAGAAGATTGTATACCATGACCAATTAAGATTAATTCCAGTAATGCAAGGATGGTTCAACACATACAAATCAATATATATAATAAACCATATCAAGAAAACCAAGGACAAATATCACAGGATCATCTCAATAGATGCAGAAAAGATATTTCACAATATCTTTTCACAAAGGCCAACACCCATTCATGATAGTCTTTATATCAATCAGATAAAAGCCATCAATGACAAACCAACAGCCAACATCATATTAAATGGTCAAAAACTGAAATTTTTCACTCTAAAATCAGAAATTAGCAAAAGATGTCCAACATCAAACTCCCATTCAATACAGAAACATTAGCCAGAGAAATTAGACAAGAGAAAGAAATTTAAAAAAACATAAAAAAGGAAGAAGTTAAATTATCATTATTTGCAAATGGCATGCTACTTTACATAGAATATCCCAAAAACTCCACCAAAAGTTTTTATTTGTTTATTTATTTATTTATTTATTTATTTATGGTACCAGGAAGCAAATTCAGGACCTTGCGCTTGCAAGGCACTGAGCTAAATCCCCAGCCTCAAGTCTTCTTGATTTGAGATTTTTTTTTTCTTTTTGGTACTGGGGATCATACTCGGGTCCTTTCACTTGCGAGGCAGGTGGCAGAACCACTGAGCTAAATCTCTGGCCTCTTCTTGATTTAATAACCAAATTCAGTCATGTAATGATACAAAGTCAATACTCAAAAAACAATAGCATTCCTGTATACAAATAACAATCTTAGTGAGAGAGAAATCAGGGAAACTCCACCTTTCACAGTAGTATTGAAAAAAATGCAATACTTAGGAATCAATCTAACAAAGTAAATAAAAGATCTTTACATCAATATCTACAGGGCTGGGGATTTAGCTCAGTGGTTTCACTGCCTGCTGCGCAAGCACAAGGACCCGAGTTCGATCCCCAGTACCAAAAAAATATATATATATCTACAGTACTCTGAAAAAGGATATCAAAGAGGATATCAGAAAATGGAAAAGTTCCCTTGCTCATGGGTAGGAACAACCAACATAGTAGAAATGTCCATACTCCCAAAACTGTTATACAGTACTAATGCAATCTCAGTAAAATACCAGTAACATACCTCACAGAACTAGAGAAAACATTCCTAAAATTCATTTGGAACCAGAAGCGACCTAGAATGGCAAATACAATTCTGGGCAACAAAGGCAAGACAGAGGGCATCAACACCCCTGACTAGAAATTATACTGAAGATCTACTTTGATAAAAATAGCATGATATTGCCAAATAAAACTGATCTGAGGATCAATGGAACAGATTACAAGATACAGAAGGAACTCCAAACACACTCAGCCACATTATCTTTGACAAACAGGCCAAACACCTTCCCTTGAAGAAAGATAGCCTGTTTAATAAGTGGTTCTGGAAAAACTGGCTTTCCACATACTGAAGACTAAAAGTAGTTCCATGTCTCTCACCATACACTAAACTAAAATCAAAATGTATCAAAGATCTAAATATTAAAGCAGAAACACTAGGGCTGGGGATTTAGCTCAGTGGTTCCACTGCCTGCCTTGCAAGTGCAAGGTCCCGAGTTTGATCTCTGGTACCAAAAAGGAAAACAGAAACACTAAATATACTGGAAGAGAGAATAAGTAGAACTCTTGAAGACATAGGTGTATGCAAAGACTTTATGAACAAAACATAGGAAATCAACATCTGGGATCTCACTTTATTAAAAAGCTTTTGCACAGCAAAAGAAATCACCAAAAGAGTGGGAAATAATTTTTTTGCCAGCTTTCCCTCAGACAAAAGACTGATATCTAGAATATATAAAGTACTGGAAAAAACAACCCCCAATTCAAAAATATGTATCTGAGATGAATATACACTTCTCAGATGACATATCAATGGCAAATAAATATATGAAAAAATGTTCAACATCACTGGTCATTTAAGAGGTGCAAATTAAAACAACACTGAGTTTCCATCTCACTCCAGAAAGAATGGCTATTATTAAGAAATCAACGAATAAGAAGTGCTGCTGGGGCAGTTGGAGAAAAGGAACCCTTCTCCATTTTTGGTTGGAGTGTATACTGGTGCAACCATTGTAGAAATCAGTGTGTAGATTCCTCAAAAACCTAGGACTAGAGGTCACATTTGACTGGGCTATTCTCTTTCTCATTATCTTCTCAAAAGAATTAAAAGCATCATTCCACAGTGATATATGCACACCCATGGTCATAGCAGTGCAGTTTGTAATAGCTAAATCTTGGAAACAACTCTAATGGACATAAAAATTGAATGAAAGGAAGATGTGCTTTTTTATATAATTGAGTACTACACATCCATAAGGAAGTATAAACTTGAGATATTTATAGCTAAATGGATGCCCATAGAGACCATACTCTTAAGTGAAATAAATCAGACATACATTTGTAAATATCACATTGTTTCTCTGGTATGAATGTAAAAAAGGACCAAAATGTATAATAGATAATGTGAAATAGAAAGAAAAAGTACAAATGGGAAGGGGCACTAGGGAGGGGGGAGGGGGAAGGAGAAAGGAAGAAAAGTAAAAGGAAAAAAATGAGGAAAGAAAGATAAAGTAGAAACAAAGCTTCTATAAGTAAGGAGGGGAAGAAGGGTTGAAGGGAGGGGAGGTGAATGGGAAAAATAAGATTTAAAATATGTCATGTACAGGTACAAATTCCATATGATGAATGTGATCATTATGTATATATAAATTGTACCGATAAGCTTAATTAAAAAAATAAAAATATACTTCTCAATACTTGACTTAGCAATCCTTATTAAGACTATTGGAAAAACATGTGTTTAGAAGAAAGCCTCTTATCTTTCCAATATAAATGTGTTTGATTGAAAAGACAGGCCTCTAATTTAAGGACTGCTACAGAAATCTCAGAAAGAAATACACAGAGACACAGAATTTGGATAAAATAATAAAATTTCTTCTCGCGAGCAGGTGGGAATGCCAGAAACCAGTCTGGTCAGTATCCATGCCCCCTTTGTTCATCATTTCCATTTTTATATCCTTTTTAGCCATTGTCTAATCCCTAGTGGTCTTTGATATGTAAATACAATTCCAGTTCCTATTTAAAAGTCACAGACACAAGATAGGCACATATACATTGTAAATTCACCCTGGCATGGTAACTTTGTTAGGTTAATGAAGTTACGGGTTAGAGTCAGATAATCCTCACCGTAAACAAGGAGTTACAGAAAAAGCAAATCTTAAAAGAACACATTACTTATTTTGCTTCTACAACTACCTTAATATTTAATCTATTAAGTTATCTAAAACTTTTCTGTATCAGGACTACACTTATATTGCATTCTTACATCCATATATCCTGTCATAGAAACTGACAAAAATATTTGAATCTGTACTGTGACATATTGTCAAACTTCATCCACCCGCATGGGTCCAATCTACTTGTACTGTTTCTTGAAACATTAATATATTATTGTTCTAGACCTCAAATTATAAGGCTAAAAGGATATTTGTGTAATTAATTGTCTTCAAGATAATGAAGGTTTCTGGAAGTAGTGGTGAACACCCATAATTACAACACTGGGAGCCTGAAGAAGGAGGATAACAGATTCAAGCCCAGTCTATGTTATTTAGTAACTTACCAACACCCTCTCTTAAAAGAAAAAAAAAAGGCTGGATGTGTAGCTCAGTGAGAAGGCTAAGGTTTTAGTATAGTTAGAAACAAGGGGCTGAGTGAATCACTCTCTTCTCTCCATGTAACTATAAACTGCACCCAGTGGTTATTCCTCTCCCATTATCCTAATAGAGGCAGAAAATGGAATAACAAAAGCCTAGGAGATCACTGATGCCCTAGATAAGAGCACAAGTGCCAAACCACTGGTACCATGGGAGATCCAGTGGGAGGCACCTAAAGCATAAGTGGCTTTTAAATTCTGAAAGCCTGAGTTATTGGTCCCTTTTTTCTGTTGTTTGTGTTACCTTTGATCAGTAAGCCATGCTTTTCTGTTGTCCTAGTACCTTTCTTGGTCTGTGTTATACCTTTGTTGGCGTGGATGCCTGGAGCACAACTTCCTGTAATCTTCAATAAATATAGCTACTTACTACTTGTTACTGAAAGTATGCTTGGCAATACTTTCCTCATTTTACAGAAGAATATGGACTTTTTTTTGGTACTAAGGATAGAACTCAGGACCTTGTGCTTGTGAGGCAGGTGCAGTGCCACTGAACTAAATCTCCAGCCTGAATATGGACTATTATTGTCCCTTTGAAGTGTAACATCTGGTGAGCCAAGCCAGGAGGATATCATCAAACCTCAGGAGACCTCACTAGTCAACAAGCCAAGGAATTTTACTGCACAAAAGCCAAGACACCTTATCAAGTATAAGAGACAGCAGCCCAGAGACCTTTAGAGACCTCATCAGAAGCTGCCAGCTAGCAGCTCCACCAGCAAAGATTGTAACTCCCCACACCCTCAGGAGATAATCTCTCTTCCCCTTCATGGGCTAAGGATGGATTCCTGTGATTAAGGGCAGACCAATTGTAATGTAGAAATGACTAGATCAGGAAACATATGGGCCCTTGTAGAGGACAGAGGACACCTAAGCTGAGCCATGCAAAGAAAGCCACTGGAGTAGACTAGTACTTTTGTGTAGCTGCTTACAGCAGGGAACCAGGAGAGGAAGATCTGCCCCCCCCCCCGAATTGTTGCTTTTCTCTGTGGAGGACTTGATGTCTTTCCCTAGACTTGGGCAGCATTTTGTTTAGCACCAAGGGTGTTTATGCTTCCCTGTGGGTCATGGCCTCACTATGAGTGCTTTCCTTCCATGGGTTTTAGTATTTTATTCGTCTTTTCTGATCCCCTCTCCATCTTAGGCTTTTGGCTATCAGAGTGTTCCTTCCATTTGCTTAGTTGTAGGTTCTGGATGAATAAAAAAAGCAAGATTAAGAGGGACAATGTCCTTTCATATGGGAAGAGAAAAATCTGTCCATTTAAAAATTTCTACCACTGCTTCTGCCCACAGCATCCAGCAGCAAGCCGCAACCCACCTTGCTCTAGCTGACTCAATTTCCTCTGGGTCCTAAACCATGTCTGGAGCTGTTGCTTCCTGAAGTAGTTTGCTAATATTGGTTTGTTCTTTTTATTCAGTTTTGCTTTCATTGTGATGACTGTGGGTTTAAATTTATGCACCTATCTGAAAGTGTGTGTAAACTGTATTTGCTGATTGAATTTACATAGTGGCTGCTTGAGATTTTTGTCACGAGATATGTATGCTTTATGGCTTGACATAGTGAGATTAGTTTTATCTAGGGATATGCTTTATTCCCTTTTTAATTGGCTAAGAGACATCCAACCAATAAAGCATCTCAGTTCTGAGATGAGTTGTGTTTATAGGGAGAAATCCAGTAGGTCCAAAGAAAGTGGTACCAGTGCACACTTAAGGATGGGGACATCCAGCCCCAAAGGGTCCACCTTATGAGGGTGTACCTGATGTGAGAGCTGTACAGGATCTCCAGGAGATGCCCTGTGATGTCCCCACTAGTGAAGACTAATAAGGATGGACCTGCTACCAGGAGATACCCTGTCAGGGCCCCACTATTGGAGACTAACTTATGGACAGGCCTGCTAAAATTCTGGAACTTAGTTTTTACTCCTCCTATATGCAGATGGGAATGGCCTTATCTATTTTTTCTAATTCCATCCTCAACCACTGGGAAGAATTCCACCCTAGGACACTTCAAATAGATCACCTTTTCTAGAGGTTGAGGCAGAAGAAGCACCATGAGTTTCAGGTCAGCCTGGGCTGCAGAGTGAGTTCAAGTCCAGCCTGAACTACATAGTGAGACCCTGCCTCAAAAACCCTCAAAAACTAACTAACTAAATAAATAGAGATAACCTTATATTTCTGTGTAAAAAAAATACTGGCATTAAGTAGAAAATGAAACGTGGACACTTCTCAGCAGCCTCAACGGTAAGGTCATATTTCAATTATATCTTCACTGTAAGGAATGGGAAAAATGGTCAGAGGTGCCTTATTTTCAAGACTTTATTGGCCTCTACCAGAGGCCTGATCTGTATCCAAGAAGTCATCCCTCAGAAGCTGATGTTGCAGAGGACTCCCTCCTGTCAGCTTCTCCTCCCCAAATGCTATTTTTCAGAAACTTGCTCAGTCAGTACCCTTAGGAGATAAAGGCTATCACCTCATGGCTTGAGTGTGTCTACCAAAGGGTCCAAGATTCAGGGGACTCAATACCTAAGCCCATCACTCTTCAACCACTTTGAGAAGTGACAAGCACCAATGGTATAGTTTAGGTGCTAGTTCCTTTTTCAGTTATGAATATTCAGCAGTGCCAGGAAAAATTGAGTACATTCTCTGAATATCCTGAAAAGTTTGCTGATAGTTTTCATACTCTAACAATGACTTTTGATCTGACCTGGTAAGATGTCCAATTCATCCTTGTCTCTTGTTGCATAGCAATAGAAAGAAAAAATGATTATAATGGCTGGAAAAGAGGCCAATGATGAAGTCTTTGCAGCTTTACCCTCTGATAACCAGTCGACTGCTGCATTATTTGGGTCCAAATAGGGGCCCAATTGGGATTATAACACAGGGGGCAGGGAAGCCAAATGAAAGTTATACATCAAGATTATTTATTTATTTATTTATTTTGGTACTGGGGATCGAACTCGGGTCCTTGTGCTTGCACAGCAGGAGACGAAACCACTGAGCTAAATCCCAGGTGCATCAAGGTTACTTTAGCTGGTATGTGACAAAGGATACCCAAATGTGTAAATTACAATAAGCTCAGGTCTATTAATCAGGGCCCCCAAGAGAACCCAGTTTCTTTTCAGCTGCACTTTGAAGAGGGACTCTGTAAATACACTAATTTAGACTCTGAATCTAGAGAATGTCACATTAACCTTTGGCAATACTTTATTAATCAGTCAGCTCCAGATATTAGAAAAAGCTCCAAAAACATTAACTGAGGTCACAAACTGACATAAACCAATTGGTTGATGAAGCTTATTTGGTGTTCAACAACTGTGATGAAATAGAGGACAAATTAGACCTGGATCAGGAAAAGGGACAGGCTAAAGCCATGCTGACCATACTTATTAAGACTCATGACAAAGCCTGCAGTACTAGGGGAATCTGAGGTAACCCAAAGAGTGATGGAAGCAAGTTAGAGTGCTGCAAGTGCAAGTGAACAGAACATTAGGCGACCCTCAGAAACCAGGTAGCTCTTGTTGGATTAGAATTCAGAAGAAGACTCTTGGCACTGGAAGAGGGACTGCACTCATTCCAAGAGAGTGATGAGGTCTTCCCTCACCATGGTGGCCATGGAAGAAGGCCCAGACAGTGAATGATGATGGTGCCTGTGGCAACCTGCAAGGCTCCCACACAAGAGTATCATAATTAATTCACCAGAGCCTCGGGTAATTCTAGATGTAGATGTCAAACAAATTATATTCCATTGTGATACTGGTGAACTTAGTTCTAGTTTTGTATTGGGGTGAGTGTTCATCCCATTTTAAAGTTGTTGTGAGCCTTGAGGGAGTTAACTGGACAGCTTTCTTTACCCCTATTCTGAATTGCTATTTGGAAGACTTCATTTTACAAGTTACATTTATGGTGTTGCCAGAGTGCCTTTTATCAATAATTGGATGAGATATAAGCTTCCTTCTCAGGGCTACTCTGATACTCAAACATCTAGCAACCCATGTCCTAGTTATCAGGGACCCAGCCAGCTTGATCCCATGGAGCCTGATGTCTCTACTCTAAGAAGATCCTTAAGTGTGGTATGACTGCACCCAGAGGAGAGCTACCAAGGCCACTGTAGTAGTCATTCAGCTAAAGGATTCTAATCTATATCCTCATAGAAGATAGTATTTCCCCCAAAATAATCTGTCCCCAAATATGCCTTTCTTGTCCTATATTCACATGCAGCCATTGGAAAGAAAGAACTTTTAACTATTTGCTAGACTCCAATAAAACATGGACCAGAGATCCTCAACTTCCTTGAGACAGTAAATCTCCCAAGTGAGATAGCAGGTGTCCATTGCAAGGGATATCAAGCCTCCAAGGACCCTGTCTATGAGGGAAATTCTAAGGCAGATTTCATTGACAAACAGGTCATTCTCCAATATAATTCTAGCCCATTGACAGTTTTACCCATATTTCCAATCCAAGATCTTGACTTAGAACTAGGGTGCTCTACAGAAGAGCTTTAAATAATTTACAATGTTAGAGGAATTCAAAATGGCCAGTGGTAGTATGTGGGACCCTAACTGATCTTGCCACAATGAGTGCAATGGAAAGTCATTAAGTCCCTACATGATACTTTCCACCTGAGGCAAGATGCTACCACTGCTATCTCATTAGCTCTTTATAGGGCCTAAAGTCTATAATATTGTAACTTAAGTCTGTAAGGCATGTCCTGTTTATGCCCTCCATAGACCATAGACTCATACTGTCCCATTGCCTGAACCAGTACAAAGGTATGGGATCTCCCCTGTAGAATATTGGCAAATAGACTTCAAGCACATGCCTATGTGTAAGGGATATACATATATCCTGGTATGCACTGAAACATTTATTGGGTGGATAGAGGCCTTCTCTACCAGGTTAGAATTGACTCTAGAGGTGGGAAAAGTTCTCCTTAAAGTAACCACTAAGTTTGTACTGCCTAGATCTATCCAGAATGATAATGGACTCTCTTTCACATCACAAATAACACAAGGATTTTCCAAGGCACTAGAAATTATCATCTCCACACTTCATGGAGATCCCAATCATCAGGAAAGACTGAGCAAGCCAATCAAACTCTCAAAGGAACCTTAGCCAAGTGATGTCAAGAAACCCACTACAAGTGGCTAGGTCTCCTTCCAATTGCCTTAATGAGATTTCAGGTAGCCCCCAAGTCTAAACTTAATCTCAGCCTATTTGAGATACTTTATGACCTTTTTGACATCTAATCTACTCACTGACACTAAAACCTCTAAACTCCTTCAACATGTGACCAATCTAGGAATTTTACAACAGACTCTCCAGGAATATAGAAACAAGATTCTTCCTCTCCCAGGAACTAACAATAATTGTCATCCCCAAATCCACCCTGTTGACCAGGTCCTAAACAAGACCTGAGAAGAGGGTGGACCCTAGGACTGTCTCTCACACAAATGGAAATGTCTTTTTACAACCCTATTAATCACTTCTATGGCAGGGAATAGATAGTTGATTCATTTCTCCAAGTTAAACCCTAACCCACCTGAGACACCAGAAAAGAAAGAAGAGGGACCATGAACTTCATACAACTGTGAACCAGTAGATGACTTCAAATTACTTTTCAAAAAAGAAAACACCAACCACTCTGGTGAGCCAGAGAAGTAAAATGGCTTGCTCCCTCTAAGTAAATTGTGTAGTTTCACTACTGTCTTGTTTACTACACTTAACACACCTGTTCTGAATTATAACCTGGCTCTTTTGGGGTTTTTTGTTTGTTTGTTTTGGGATCATCCTGTTTTATTCAAAAACTGCCTCTAATAGAGATAATAAACAGTGACTACTTACATGAGACCTTAAAGATAATAAGATCTTTCTTCTATCATCAACAGCCACCTAAGAACTTGACAGTCAAACTACATGAACTTATCCAGAGCACTGCCTTCCTTCAAGACCAGCTAAACTCACTAGCAGCAGTGGCTGTGCAATGTCATAGGGGACTAGATCTCCTAACAGCTGAAACCAAGGGGCTATGATTGTCCCTAAAAGAGGAATGTAATTTCTTTGTCAATAGGGTTAAAATAGTAAGAAATTGCACAAAAACTGTCTGGGCTTCCAAGATCTGTGAAGAATTATTTGAGTCATGGTTTTTCTGGGCAAATATCTGGAATTGTGGGTCTTGGTTACTGTCCTGGACATGGCCTTCATTAATGCTTTTCAAAACCTTATTAAGTCTTACCTACTTAACCCCTTAGTAAAATTTGTTTGTTCTTGTTTGATAGTCATCAAACTACCGGTGATGACCATAACTCAAGATTGTATCCATGTATCCATGGTTCATCATGTTCTTTTGTATCCATGGTTCATCAAGAAATCTTTGGGGGAAGGACTCAACTTCCTTGACCTCATAGATCAGTCCAGTTGAGGGTTTCTAGGTCTCTGCTCAGGTAGGGCCAACACCCCTATTGAGGCGAAAGTAGCTATATAAAATTGAATTTGCTCTTTCAACTCTGTCAAAGATTTTCAGGAACCAGGGCTTTCAGAGAGCAATGTTACAAAACAAAGTAGCTGAGTGAGTCACGCCCTTACCTGTATTTAACTATAAACAGCACTAAATGGTTATTCCTGCTTCCATTATTCTAAGACAGATAGAAAATAACATAGCAAAAGCCAGGAGATCACCTATGCTCCAGGCAAAAGCACAAGAGCCAAAGCACTGGTGCCATTTGAGTTTCAGTGGGAGGAAACTAAAGCAAAGGTGTCTGGCTTTTAAATTGTGAAAGCCTGAATCATTGGCCCTTTTATCCTGTTACTACCTTTGATGAGTTTCCAGTGGACTTTTTTGTTGATTTAGCATGTTTCTTCATCTGTTGTATATCTTTGTTGGCATAGACTGGGCCTGAGCACAAGTTCTTACAATATTTATTATTACAATATTTAATAAACGCAGCTACTTTCTTCTTACTACTCAGTGTGTGCTTGGCAATTCTTTCCTCATTGTACACAAGAACCTGTACCATTATTGGCCCATTCGACTGTTTCAATCATCAGCACCAATAAGAAAGGAAAGAAAGAAAGAAAGAAAGAAAGAAAGAAAGAAAGAAAGAAAGAAAGAAAGAAAGAGAGAAAGAGAGAAATAGAAAAAGAAATCTGAATACATCACTCCAAAATATATTTTCTTGGCATAAACCTTGTATTAGCCTGTTTGACAGAGTAGACACTAGAAAATCTCTGAGAGCTTAACTTTTAAAAATTAATTACATCCACAAAAAATTTCTCCATTTATAAATGTGTCTTCTCTGCTTCAGTAAGAGGATGACTAGAAATTCCCAATAAAAAAAGTTATTGACTTAAATATACATAACAAACTACCTTATTTTATGGTGCTTTTCCTGAACATAGAAACAACTAGACCTTTCCCCACAACCTTCTTTGGTGGAATCATGGTATTTAATCTCAAAGTAAATTCTTTGAGATCTAGGCTATAGTATACTCCTTTACTTTTTCTGAGTTATTTCCCAAGTAAACAGGAGGTATGCATGCTATTAAATTTGTTTATTTTTCTCTTTTTAGTCTGTTTTTTATTATGGGGAATAATAGCAAGAACTCAGGAAAGTTAGAAAAGATAATTATTTTTCCTCCCCCACATTGGAATAATATATGTCAATATGACTTGTGTTATCTATAGATACTGAAAAAGACTCATCTTTAAGTTGGGAAGTAGAATAATAGAATAGAATATGGAATAACTAAACCATATCTTAGCCATAAAATATATGATTTGATAGAATAAATATAGATTATTATTCCAAAGGACAAATGTAAGCAAATATCTCAATATCAATGATCTTAAGAAACTTTTTTAGAAAATATTCCTCATTAAATCCTTTTTACAGTGTGTTCCCTGTTAGTTTCCTTCAGAAATAAAATGAGGCCAGGAGATAGAAGGAAGTTAGGGCAATGGTCCTGAACATTTAATCTAAGTAAACTGAAGGTCAGAGCTTAAGTGAATTGACATACAAAAGGCACAAATAATTAACTTAAGTAAACTTACTATCAGGGCTTAATAGAATGGAAAATATAGAAGAAAGATTCCTAAACAAACTGGAAGAAGCCTTAGATGGAATACAAAAAAGACAGGCTTTTTTTTTCTGTAAATCAAAGGCCTGGCAGCAACATGTAGTATCCCTGCATTCTGTCACATTCACCTGTAGCAAAAACTATAAATCCTCAGACTTAAACATCTATGTTTTTTTTCAACTTTCAGAACCCCCTTTCCCTACATCAATGAGGCTCTTTTTTTTATTCTTCCTAAATAAACAATGCACTGGGTCATTTCCAAACACTTGGTGTTTTATTGGCTTTAATCTTCAGTTGCCTCAAAACAAGGACCCAGAGCAGGAGGGACATGGTTACAAAAGTACAAGAATTAAGAAAGTGAAAATAGATTGATTTGTAATCATATAGAGGGAACATTTTCCACTTCAAAAGTGTCTTTATTTTAGCAATGAGGACATCTATGTCACTGTTTCTGAAATCATTTGGCTAAGGCCTGAACACACCTGGACATAAATACGTAAGGAAGTTCTAAAGTTTCTCAGGAAGATCCCCAAGGATGATTTGAAACCAGCTTTTCAAGATTGGACAGGAACAGACAAAGCCAGCTTGCCTGGTCAATGATATTTTGACATCATAAGCTCAATATCATCTATAGAGTACATGAAAACTCCCCATTAAAAAGAAGTATGTGACCTGTGAAGAAAAATGATGCACATTTGCACGTGTGAAAGAATCCTAAAATTTCCACTTCTCCCTTTTACCTTAATATAAAATACTGTCTCTGAAGTGAAGAACATTAAAAAAGAATTTTTAAAATTCCAAGTTTTCTCAGTGGTTTTACTGCCTGCCTCGCAAGTGCAAGGACCCAAGTTCAATCCCCGGTACCAAAATAAATAAATAAATAAATAAATAAAATAAAATTCCAAGTTTTAAAGCTAAGTTATTTTTCCAGATTCCTCATTCTGAAAATAAAACTTCCTTCCCCAGCCCTAGTAATATACACAACTAAGTTAGACAGAAATTAATATACAATCAGAGAGGGATGGGGCCCTTAAAGAAGTCAGCACAAAAGGTGATGATATCAAAATAGTAGCTGGAGGCAAACCTTAAGAGAGCCAGTCCTCAAAATGAACACAGAATAGCCAAGACTGCAGGCTTCCCTAGAGATAAACAGTAACTTGAGATTGTACTATAATTAGCTCTGGGCTGGGGATTTTGCTCAGCAGTTCCATTGCTTGCAAGAGCGCAAGGACCCAAGTTCGATCCCTGGCACCAAAAAAAAAACAAAACCCCAAAATCCTATAATTAGCTCTACCTGGTCTAATGTGCCCAGATAGGCATCAGACATATAGATGGGTGATCAGAGCATTTGGACTCATCTCTTTCCAAGAATGCCTTTGTTCTTTCCATATACCTTTGGTACATGACTAATTTCCCTATTAGATCAATATTAACTAAGCAACTATACATGTAATCATTTAGATTAATTATAGTTTGACCCACTTTGTACTCATGTTGTAATTTTGCTGTATAAATTATCCTTGACAAAGAGCCTCAGAGGCTATCCACTTGGGATCCCTGCTGGAAATCTGGGAGCTATATGTCTTCAGCTTATTTCCAATAAAACTCTCTTAACTTCTTCCTTTGGTTTGTAATTTCATTCCTTTATATTATAAGACTACAAACTCAGCACATTTGACATCTAACAGAAAGAGAGTTTTCCCCCATAACATTATTACCAAAGAATTTTCAATAGACCCAGATTTCAACATTTTTCTTGTACTTCTGGTGGACTGAAGCCTAGATGAATTTACATAATTATTTTCTGGCCTTTATTCTACCCTACTGTGTAGATCAGGTTGTGCCCTGCTCTTGAGATACTCCATGCTGTGTAGACTAGTAGCTTTCAGGCTGTGCTTTACACTGAGTAACTCCTTTTTATAAAATACCACTTTGTTTCATTTTGAAGAAAAATACTGAAGTCAAATGACTGGGTAACTTAAATGTACAGATAACTACCAAATATTGGACACATCAAACTTATTCCAAAAAACATAGTTGCACAGCACAATCATGAGGCATAAACTGATAATTATTGTTCCTAATAAAAAATTTCATCTGTAAATTTACCAATTAAATAAAGAATGCATGGACACAGTACTTATCTAAATTGCAGTAAACAAAATCAGGTCAGTGAGATTACTGGACCTACCAGACCAGCAAATTTTGAATCCTTTCACCTGGATCATATAGAAAGAGGGCCACCCAATACTGGGGTGCAGGGCCAACACACTGACCTGTCATCTTATTAGACCACATGGTGAATGCCTCATGAGGCTGACCAGCCATGAACTACAGCTCTTTGTCCCCAGCTTCAGCTCAGCTAGATGTCCATGCTTGACTTGTCCTATTTAAAATGCTTGCTGTCCAGACTGACTTTGAACCAACTCTGCATTCACAACAAACCCCTTGCCTTCTCTGAAGAACTCTACCCTCTGCCTCTTCCTTAATCTTATCTAGCCACCAATGTGACTTTTCATTACTCTATAAACTCTCTGCTTTTCTTTTAGTTCTTCCTCTTCTAATCCTGCAATTAACCATTTTATGTGTATATATATATATATATATATATAGCATACAGATAGGAAGAGAGAGAGAGAGCGATTCTGCCAAAAAAAGTATACATGCTTCAAGAAAAGAAAAATGGTATGGTTTTTCCAACAGATAGTGTTACCATCATAGGTAATCACAGAAAAACCACTGCACTTCCAGCCCTTAGAGAAAAAATTGAAAATGTATGTGCAGCAATTTCAATGATTGAGATTACCCAAACAGCAGCTCACCATACTAATAAATGTCTGGAAGCTAATGGCCACCACTTTGAGCACCTTTTGTAACTGTAGAGGCCAAAGCTATCTTCTATTAATCTCATGATGTCTCAATAAATTTAGTATTAAAATATTTATACAAGTTTTTCTTTTCTTGAAGTGTTTATACATTTTTGGTGGACTCTGTATATGTGCATGTCTGTGTGTGTGTATTCAGTAAAGTATGGTGTGTGAGTTAATTATTGAAAATATTAGTAACTAAGATTGCAATAAAAGAACTAAAGATTCCCTTGCTTAATGACTACCAAGTTACCCTTGAGTACATGGCCCTATAAAGCTGATGACAATGATAAAGTTCAATAATGTATTATTATTCAATAAATTCTGACTTTGTTGAAAGACACAAATATGTTCATTCTATGTTATTGGCATTGCTCACTGAAGACACATCTTATAAGTAAAATCACTTCATGGATACAAGTGTCTAAATAGCTTCCCTCCTAGTTTGTCCAAATTGCCCACATTTCCACTTTTACAGGCAATTTTTTACTCCTAGTGGTAGGTAAATAAATTCATACTGTTGGCACACAAATTCAGGATGCTGGTTGAGTTCCCAGTAACACCACTAACAACTGGCCAGAAAGCCAATGTGACCTCCATTTTTAACTCTTGGTCTCCTTGTCAGTTGATAAAAGTAATAGAAATTTTTGTTTTTGTAAAATCCTGGCATTAGAGTAATGGAAGCTATATGCTCTTGGCAGTGAATCTTTGCTCCATAACATTTCTCTAATTAAAATGTAAGTTTTGTATAGAATTGAAGTTGTTTTAATTTTTCAGGTGAGATCAAAGATATTAATTCTAATCAGAGCACTTTAGTTTGGAATATCAATTTCAATGTGTTTGGTTATTGGATTACTCATAGAAATCATAACATGAGGCTTCTAAATTATGTGGTGATTTAGACCTAGATTAAATAAACAAAGACAATGCATTCCAACAGTTCTCAGGAGGAAAAAAATGGAACACTGCCTAATCTATAACAATAAAAAAATACATATGCAAAAGGCTGAATTTGTAACGACAGCTAACACTACTGCAAAAATAATGACCTTGGAATGGTGTATTTTTATTATTTTATTTTATTAGTTTATGTTTTCTACACATAATGATCCCATTCATCCTGGGGAATTTGTACATGTACATAACATATCTTAATTAGTTTCTTTGTTTGTCACTTTCCACTCCCCTCCTTCTAACCCTTCTTTCCTCTCAATTTGCAAAAGTTTTATTTCCAGTTTTTCCTTCAATTCCTTTTTGTTAAATCCTATTTCCCTGAAGAGAAAGCTTCAGTGAAGAAATTGATATGAGATATTCCAGCCAAAAATGCACAAAAATCAAACCAGAATGGAAAAGACTCAAAACCATCAAGCCCAACATCAAAAGGCCAAGAATTCTTCAAAAACAATAAAAGACTCCTAAAACACCCAAAGGACCTAGTTCTGTAGAAGATATTAAAGCAAAAATGCAAGCAAGTATAGAAAAGGGTAGTTCTCTTCCCAAAGTGGAAGTCAAGTTCATCAATTATTTGAAGAATTGCTTCGGATAACTGACCAGGAATCTATTCAAGATCTCTGGCACTGGAGGAAGTCTCTATATGAAAACAATTTAAACAATTTGTTAAAATTTCCATCTTATTTCATTTCTTTAAGTTCATTTCTGTAATTTCACTTCTGTAGTTGGTATCTGGCTGTCCTTTTTATAATGCAAAGTGAGAACTTTCCATAAAATGTTTGATAAATGTTGTTCAGGTTCCATTGCCAAGAACGTATTGTCTAAAATGCCTGTTTAGTTTTTAAAGATGGAACTCCATCCTTTGTTTGCTTATAAGTATGTATGGAATGTTATGACAGGACATAGTAGTAGTGATGGTCAGACATGGAGATAGTGGGGAGACAAAAATATGCATGTGAAATAAACTCAGTATTTTAATAAGGTAAAAAATATCCTTTTTCCTTTCTTTCCATATCTCTTCCTGTATTTTCTTCCCCTTTCCCATTTGAAAAAGTTCTTCCTACTTTCTAATATCCATCCTTTACCTTTCTCCTTATTTATACATTATATTCTTACACAAGAGAAACAATGTGATATTTAAACTTGTGTTTTCAATTTATTTCACTTAACATTATGGTCTCCAGGTGCATACATTTACCTAAAAATCCCCCAAGTTTATCTTTCTTTATGGCAGAGTAGTACTACATTATACATAAGTACCACATTTTCTTTATCCATTCATCTGTTGATGGGCATATGGGCTTATTCCAAGATTTAGCTATCATAAATTGTGCTCCTATAAACATGGGTATGTGTGGTGGTGTGATTTTAATTCTTTTCAGAAGATAGGTATAAGTGGAATAGCTGTGTCAAATGAAACCTCTAGTTTTAGCTTTTTTGAGGAATCTCTGTATTGATTCCCATAGTGGTTGTACCAATTTACACTCACTCCTATCAACAATAGAGAAGTGTTCCTTTATCACCAAAACCTTACTAGCATTTGCTATTCGTCGATTTCTTGATGATAGCCATCATCAGGGCTATTATAGTGGAAGTCAATTGCAGCTTTCACCTACAGAAACACATTTTGGAGTTGGAAATCTGAGTTTAAAATACAGGAATGGCAAGTCAGAGGAAGTATGTATGCATGTGTGTAAGGGTGTATAATCCTGTCCAATCAATTTTCTGATCACTTTCCAGTTATCAGCCACCTGCTTTGGAGCAAGGAACCTCAGGGAATGTCATGAGGGCATATAAAATACTAGAGGGATTAAAACAGGATGTTTCTCTCCTTGTTTTTCAGATGGGAAACTCAAGCTCAAATCTCTTACCTCTTTGGAGTGTATTCTTGTTTTTTGGTTTTTGTTTTTGTTTTTTTTTTTGGTACCAGGGATCGAATTCAGGTCCTTGTGCTTGCACAGCAGGCAGCGAAACCACTGAGCTAAATCCCCGGCCCTTTGGAGTATATTCTTAACCACTGGAAATTGTTCAACACTCAAACCATAAGATAGCATCATTCAAAATTTTTCTGTAGCCATGCATGGCTTGCATACCTCCTGGAATCAAAGTGAAACATCACAAGTATTGACTATGATAGTATTTTGCAACTAGAGTTGTTCTGTAAGAGAAAGGGAATATGGTCAGAGTACCATATGTTGAGACATTCTACCTTAAGATACAATCCTGATTTGTGTTCAACATGTAGATACAGTGGTACTTTGGCTCATGAACATAATTCTTTCCATGGATGCTAGTTGCATACTGAATTGGATGAGAACCAAATCATAGTTAATGGAATCAAATTCAGTGGTTGGGTTCAATGTTGACCTTATGCTGAAATTTGATTCAGTTCTCTTACAATTCAATTTGAAACTAGAATCATGGAATGAACTAATTTTGTGAACCAAGGTGCCACTCTATAAGCCATTGGAAAACCAGATCACTCTAGTCTTTAACCCTCAATCTGATGCTTCTACTATTATCAAACCTGAAGTTCCCCTCCCTTGTCCTCCATAGCGTGAGGCTGAGAATTATAAGCCAACCCTATGTAAAGTCTCTAATGGGCTATATTCATTCAATATTATCTTGTTAAAGCTTCTCAGAGGCAATATCCCTTATAAGAAGTAGTTGGAGAATTTGGCACTACCTGTGTCCCTGCATCCTTTGCTCTTAGTGATCTCAAACAAATCAAACAAGATCTGGGAAAGTTTTCAGATAATCCTAATAAGTACATTGAGGTCTTCAGAGGATTTACTCAGAGCTTTTAACTGGACCAGAAAGATATAATGCTGCTCTTAATTCAAACATTGACCCTAGTGAGAAACAAGCAGCATTAGAGGCCGCTATTACATTTGGAGGTGAAGATCATACTGGTGATTTTAAAAGACCAGAAGAGAGACAGCAAGGGGAAGCCAGTTGTTAATGGGGCTCAGGCAGTTCCTATACAAGATCTCTGCTGGCCCACTAACCAAATGGGGAGATTGGAATAGAAAACAATTCTAAACTTGTAACCTTGAAGGCTTAAGAAGAATGAGAATAAAGCCCTTTAATTATTTTAAATTGTTAACAATTAACCAGGGAAAAGTACTCCTCTACCTTCTTAGATTGTTTACAAGAGGCTTTCTTAAAGTATAGGTCTCTGTTCCCTAAATGAGTAGAAAGAAGGAACGATTATTCTTAAAGACCTATTTATTATCTGGTCTTCCTCAGACATCAGGAGAAAGTTACAAAAGATAGTATTTGCTCTAGATAGCTCAACTGAGGCCCCAGTAAGATTTGCCATCTCTGTATTTTATTATTGAGACTGGGTTGATGTTAAGGGGGAGAAAACAGAGACCAAGATGAAGCAGCTGCTTTGATTGTAGCCTCAAGAGAAAAGAAAATCTGTGTCTGACTCATGGGACTCCACAAAGAGGTCAATGACTGAACTCAGTTGTTATGGCTGTGGCAAACCAGTCCCTTTTAAGAGAAACTATGATAAGAATCATCACAACAAGAGGCCACTGGAAGTTGGACTCCTCTCTAGGATGAAGGTCCAAGGGATCAGAACCATCTTACTGGCTTTTCCAAAAAGACTGAAGGACCCTGGGACATTCTTCACCCTCTTCCCCTGGACAAGACTCTCATCTCCACAGAGGAGTACCAGGTAGTCATAACTATAGAGAAAAAAGAAACCAGCCTGTTGCTGGACACTGGGGCTAGCTTTTTAACCCTTTTGTTCAACCCTGGTCTTCTAACCAGCATACCTTAATGAAAAGAGTCAATGGGAAGGAGATAGTTTCTTATTTCCCACAAACTTTAGGCTGTACTAGGGATGGCTTTCTCTTTTCTCATTCTTTTTTTTTTTGTGCCGGGGATCGAACTGAGGTCCTTGCACTTGTGCAGCAGGTGGTGAAATTACTGAGGTAAATCCCTGACCCTTCTCATTCATTTTTGATTGTACTTGAAAGTCCAATTTCCTTTTTTGGAAGAGATATCTTGTTTATGTGTGATAATATTCATGCACTCAGGTCATATACGTTGCCTCTCTCTAGTGGAGATCAAAATAAACATTGAGGTATATGTAACTAAGGATAAACTTAGGAGAGCAATAAGAGCTTACCTGTTGCAAATACATCTTAAAGAGTAGTATTTTTCTTCACCAGAGACATTACCCTCTAAGATGTGATGCTAAAAAAAAGACTATTTCCTATAATTGACAACTTTGGAGCACAAAAGGTTTACTTACACCTTGTAATAACCCTTGTAGCTCTCCAAACTTGGAAGTCTGAAAACCCAAGAGAGACTGGAGGTTGGTACAGGATCTTAGATTCATAAATGAGGCAGTAGTGCCCATGTACCCAGTGGGACTCAAACCAGACTCTCTCCCAGATACCTGAAGATGCCGGTTGGCTCTCAGTGTTAGATTTAAAAGATACCTTCTTTTGTATTCCTTTTCACTGAGATTCCTACTTTCTTTTTGCTCTAAAAATCTTCATGATCAGGGCTTTCAACTGACTTGGACTACCTGAATGGTTCAGAGACAGTCCACATCCTTTCGCACAAATGTTTTCCCATAATTTTTCCTGTTTTGAACTTTCCCAACTATAGTGCTATGATTTGTGGATGATACACTATATGTTTCCCCTCAGATGAGCTCTCCAGCCAGGGCACTTATGCCCTGCTAAATTTTTTGGCAGATTAAAGTTACAGGATCTCTAGGACTAAGGTATAACTTTTCAGCCTTGAGGTAAAATATTTGGGCCTTATCATATCTAAAGTAACCCAAAGACGGAGGGAAGAAAGAATTAATGTGACATTTTCCTTCCTGCAGCCCAAGACTCCAAAAACAGCTAAGAAGATTCCCAGAAATTACAGGGTTTTCCTGCTTTTGAATAGCAGAATATGGTGAGATCTCACAACCTCTTTACAAACTTATTAAAGGAAGCCCAGAAGTAAGATATCCATATTTAAACATGGAACCTTGATATCCAAACTTCATTCCAGAAGCTTAAACAAGTGCTTCTAATTGCCCTGACACTGAGCCTTCTGCAAGGACATCACGTGTCAAGTTATATGTTGATGAAAGCCAGGGCATGGCCTTAGGAGTACTTTCACAGGACCAAGAATCTACCCAACAGCCCATAAGTTATATGCATCTCAAGTTATACATAGTAGCAGAGGGATGGCCTGTTTGCCTTAGGGCTGTGGCCACTGTGGTTTTTCAGGTGACCTAAGCATCCAAACTGACCTTAAACATAGATTTCACTGTATTTACCCTCACAACATGGAAGGACTTTTTCTTCCAAAGGGAGCCTATGGCTATCAGAGAGCTAGTTTCTCAAATATCAGGCTTTACTTCTAGAAGGACCAGCCATTTAAATAAAGGCAAGCTTCTCCTTAAATCATGCCAGATTTCTACCAGAAAATGAGGAAACTAAGACTGGAAGATATGACTGTAAACAGGTTATTTTCCACATTTACACAGCTAGGGAAGAATTGATGGACACACCTCTTATCAATCCTGATTTCACCCTCTATTGTGATGGCAATTTTTTCATGTTGCAGTTCTTTCATGTTTCAATTCTTTCAAAGTGGGACAAGAAAGGCAGGATATGCTGTAGTGACTCAACATGAGACACTTGAATGCTCTTCACTTGCCCCTGGGAATAGTACCCAAATTGAAGAATTCATACTCCTGACAAGAGCTTTCTTTACAAGTCAACATCTATACTGATTCAAAGTATGATTTTCTAATACTACATGCCCATGCAGCTATATAAAGAGAGAAATTATTAACAGCCAATGGCTCTCCCATAGAATATTACAAGGAGATGGATGAACTTTTATTCTCTGTTTATTTGCCCTTCAAAGTGGCAGTAATTCACTGTAAAGAGCACAAAAAAAGTTGATGAAGTATCCCAAGGTAACCAACTGGCTTACACAGCCACAAAAGAAGCTGCTCAAAGCCCGTCTATTCAGCTCCCCTTCTGATTTGGGAAGAGTCCTTCAATCAGACTCAACTGAAATATTTTCAGTCAGAAATTGAATGGGATTTTCTATCATGGACATCAATTTCTTCTATCAGGATGGTTTCAATCAGCCATTGGTAAATTATTCTATCCTGGTGCTAATCAATGGAAGATTATTAAGTCTTATGTCAATGCTTTCATTTGTGGAGGTACAAGACCCGCAATATAGTCTCAAAATTATTCATCAGAAAGAGATTCTCTCAGACAATAAAACACAGTTAAGAAATGTGAGTTTTGCCAAAAGAAAAAAACATCTTAACCAGACAATAATTCCTCCATGTGTCCAGAGACATAGCAAATATCCTGAAGCAATTTGGCAGCTTAATTTCACTCATATGCCAAAATGTAAGGGAACCCAATACCTATTGGTCTGGGTAGATACTTTTACTAACTGGATTGAGGCCTTCCCTTGCAGAATAGAAAAAAAAAGCACTAGAGGTGGTGAAGGTTTTGGTATTAGAAATCATCCCCAGATTTGGACTTCTTAAGTGTTTACAAAGTGATAATAAGCATTCCTTTAAAGCAACAGTCACACAGGTGTCTCTCAGGAACTGGGCATTCTCTACCACTTTTATTGTGCTTAGAAACCAGAGTTGTCAGGAAAAGCTGAAAAAAAAGGAATTTGACCCTAAAGAGACACCTTTGTAAAACAGCACAGGAAACCCACTACAGTGGCCCAGTTTACTACTTTTAGCTCTTATTAAGGTGAAAAGAAGGCCTGAAACTCTAGACCTCAGTCCTTTTGAAATGTTTTATGTATGCCCTTTTTTACGCTGACAATATTACTTTTGATAGAGAAACAGATGCCCTGATTAAAGATGTCACCTTACTTGCTGTTAGGGCTTATGTATAGATGTTCATCCAAAGCCTCATATATTCATAGATGTGGCTTAGGGGAGGAAACTAGACCATGTGGTTGTGATACCAGATAAACAGTATGCAATAACTCAATTAGTTCATTGATTTGTTTAGCATAGTTCAGGATGTGGCTGAATGAATTTACTGAGAAGAGAAGATGCACCCTGAGCATAAGTTGTACCAATTAATAGGCCTGTAGTTTGAATAGAATAAAAAATGAATAGAAGGCTCATTGCTCGCTGCTTTTTGCCTGTCTTGCCAAGGGCTGTTTCTCCTTTGCCATGACCCTCTGCCATGCCACCCTGCCTTGCAGACAGGTGACTACATTGAAACCTTTTGTGAACTGAGCTAAAATAAACTTTTCTTCCATTAAGTTGTAGTTATCAGGTATTTTGTCACAGAAACAAGAAAATAACCAAGACACAGGGTAAATTGCAACAGACTCTTTAACAAGTAATGGAAGCTCAGCCTAAAGAAAAGGGAAATCCCATATTCCAATCCATAGATGTGGAACTGATAAAGTCTCTCCCCTAGTCATCTCCTTCCCTAGGACCAACTTGTGGAGCACTATACACTATGATAGTAATAATCTTCTCAGCTATCAAAATAGTGGGCCTTGATTCTTTGATACACTATACTTGACTCAAGTTGTGGGAGCCAGAGACCAATCCTGAGTGTGGAGAACCATCTGAATACTCCTCTGAACCCATAGAAGATTTAAAGTTCTGGTTAAAAAAGAAAGTGATGGGCCCGGGATTTAGCTCAGTGGTTTCACTGCCTGCTGCGCAAGCGCAAGAACCCAAGTTCAATCCCCGGTACCAAAAAAAAAAAAAAGAAAGTGACATCAGATAAGTAATCAAAGATGTTATTCTTAGCCCTTTTACTAATTACTTTCATACTGACATAGATTAGGACATGGCAAAAGCTGCTGGGGAAGTAGGCATGACCTGTTAATTACAAGATCACAGACACATGAACAGAACAGTTCCCAAAGCCCTGAACATGGACTGTTTACAAGAACTTGAACTGGCTTTCAATAGGATGGCCTAGACTTGACATCTGCCTGAGGCATGGGCTCTCAGCACCACCTCTCAGGACCCAGATACACAAGTTCTCAATGAGTTTCCTCAAGATTTGGACAATATAAAAGAAAGGCAGCCATGAGGAACCAGTGCTATCATAAATTTCTGTGATAGCCCAAGCTGTGTTTCCCAGACACAGCACGTATTTTTATCTTTGCTCTCTTCCTCTTTTTCTCTTTACTTGGTTCAAGCTGGATCTGCAAAGCAGTTTCTCTCCCACTCTTCACTTTTTCTTTTCAAATAAATTTTACCAGTGGTTTATGCTTGTTTTGTTCACTTCTTTGTTTGAGGTGAGAAGAACCTGTTATCCTACTCCAGAAGGAGAAGTGATAAATCCACAACCTGGTAACTTTTAGTTGGCAAGCCACTTTTTGGAAATGAGCTATCCGATAACAATACCACTTAGGGAAAGAGAGTCAAATGTGCTTTTATTGTGGGCACAGAAATATGCAGAGTCATTACAACAAATGTCTTACTGGATTTTCAGGTTGCTAGCCTAGTCAAGTATATCAGAACTCCCTTGGTGAGTATCCCTATTTCAAGATGATTGGAATCATTTTCAAGACTGTATCAGTTAGGCAGAAGAAGACACAAGAGTTTATAGTTCATTACATTACAAGGTAACTGAATGGTCTATAAAATCCACTCATCAAGAATTCAGACATACAGTTTTTTTTCTAAGAACATCACTTAAACCTCTATAAGTTCTAGAAAAGGCCTGATTAACTAAGGGGAAGGGACCTCTAATGAGTGCCAACAATTATAGATATCAAGACAGCTACTTTCAGATATGGGATGATTATATTTGGTTAACTGCCACTGCATGATGCCATAGTAGAATGGCCCCCTTATGTTGGGAACAAAGAAATCACTTCTCCTGTCATTGACCTAAATCTAAAATTAGTTGGGGTTGGCACCCTGTGATCACTTTATATGTACCATAACTCTACATGTTGAAGACTGGTTTGCAACAGATTAGTTTAGTCACCCTGAGTTAGATGAAAAGACTCAGTGGCACATATTGGTCATGCAGGACCATTTTGTGGCCATGGCCACCTCCCTGGGTGAGTAGGGATTTTTATAGCTACAAGGTAAAGGTGCTCAATCTGCAAACTTACATCAGTAATCTAAGAATGTGTTTCATTAGACTGCTCTCTTTGTTCATTCCTGGGATTAGAGGATATAATGCACTATATTGAGGCTTTGACATGATCTTTACATGCCAATGTACCTAGGATCTCTCTTCCAAATGAAGAAGTCAGATTAATGAGGCAAGCTGCCCTTCAGCATTGGATGGCATTAGACATCTTAACAATGGCACAAGGGGAAACTTGTATGATTATAAAGTCTGGATGTTATGTGTACATTCCTCATTCTTCCACTAATATCATAATGGAAATTCAAGTTATAAGATGATGGATTAATTCCATGTCAGACACCAAAGCCCCCTGGACCTTTTCTTTGCTCACTTTTTGGAATACCATCACTGACTTCCTGGTGGAAACATTTGTTGGCCATATTATTAGTAGTCTTCTTGATCTTTTTATTTAAATTATGCATACATTTTTTTCTCATTTTTCATTGTTTATTGGTACATTTTAGGTATACAATGCAGTTACATTCATTATTGGAATCTTGTACCTTTACATGATGTATCTTGGTTCTTATTTAACTGCTGCTTTGGCTTTGCCACCTCCAGACATAAATATATACATATATTCAAGATTAGAATGACTGACATCAGGGGCCTGTAGACAGACCTTCTGAGGAGTATCTCTGACTGCCTGCCATGCCTATGACACCCTCCAGCCTGAGGTAGCCAAAGCAGCCTTTTCCCTTTGTTTCTTAATGACACTTAGGGGTACCTCTTCAGAGGGGGGGATATTATGGACAGCTAAGTTTGCTAGAAATCAATAGACAATCAGAGAGGGATCAAGCTCTCAAGGGAATCATTGGAGAAGATGAGACACACCAAGATTGTGGCAGGAGGCAAATTTAAAGAGAGCCATACCTCAAGATAGAGATGTGATAGGCAAGCCTGCAAGCCTCCCTAGAAACAAACAGTAGCTGGAGACTATATTGTAATTTGCACCGCCTGGGTTAGTGAGCCCAGATAGGCATCAGACACATAGGTGGGTAACCAAAACATCTGGATTCATACGCTTATCTTTTTCCAAAAATTCCTTTGTTCTTTCTATAATTAGAAGTCATAGATAAGCTAAAATAAGATAAGATGCTTGCCATATACCTTGCTATATTCCTTGCTTTTCTATAGGATCGATACTAGCAAAATGATTATACTTGTAATCCTATTGGTTGATTGTGGCTTTGAGTCAGAAAGAGCTACAGAACATAATTTGGAATGGATAATTATTGTAAAATATTTGTTAATGAACTCTGTGTTAAAACCCTGTTTGAAACGTGTGTGGTTTGAAACTTGTGTGAAATTGTCCTTGCTTGGACACTCTGGGTGGGCCTCCTCCCTTATGTGTTACAGGCCTTATTTATGATACCAAGACAATATTAAAGAGAAAATAACTCTCAAAAAAAAAAAAAAAAAAAAAAAAAGGTCTGGACCACAGTTTGGCCAACATTTGGGGAAAGCTCAATAATCAAAGAGATAAAAAAGATTAGGTCCAGGCTGGCCAATTACACAGGGATAGATATGATGCATACTATATAAACAGCACTCACAAATTGCATCTGGCTACTGACTCAAATCTGGCATCTGACTGCTGGATCTGTGCAACCCTCAGCCAGCTCACCTATCATGCTTTGGGGCTGACCCTAAAGGGAATCCTAAACCATACCACTGAACCAGCAATTTGATTTCTTAGTGAACTCACTGAAGTGATAGGAAATAGCTCATGTGCACTTAACATTTCTGCCTTATGGAACATCCTCCAAATTGTGTCAAAATCCAAGGGACTCACGTCAACCTCAGTCCTTCAACAGGAGCCTTCTTTGTGTCTAAGAATGGCTTATATTGAGTCTTCTCCCTCAAAGTACAGGGTAATTGTGCTGTAAGTATACTTATCCCAGACCTAAATGTATACTCCCCCAGTGCCATGAGACAAGTTCCTGTCCGAATAGGGTCCCCCAAAGGAGGACTAAATAGAAGAAAGAGGGAATCTGTTGTGCTCCCTATCCTGGTGGGACTAGCTATAGCAGGGAGCCTGGTGCTCAGCAGCACAGCACTTGGGCTTGGACAGCAACAATACCTTTCATTAGGCCAAGACATTCAAAAAGGGTTAGATGAAATACAAGGCTCAATCCTCATTCTACAAGGACAGATTGACTTGCTGGCAGACTCAGTGCTGCTAAATAGAAGACCCCTTGATTTGCTGACTGCTAAATATGGGGGAACTTGTCTTTAACTATTAACAGCTGTTAATAGGCAAATCAGTCAGGAGTAGTCAGGGAATCCATGACCTGACTAAAAGAAAGGTTAAAGTGGATGGAAACTAAGTATGGCTCCCGGGATACCAACCCCTGGTGAAATTGGCAATTATTCACTGGATGGAAAGGGTCATTAGGGGCCTTGATGGGACCCATAATGGTGATAACACTCCTAGTGACTGTAGGGCCATGCTTAATTAATTGGATTTCCAAATATATAATGGAAAGAATCCATTCCATACAATCATATCAAATGCTATTGCAAACAGAAGCCCCTTATGTTTGTCCTGTTCAAATCAATGAAGATTCTGTTTGATGTAACAACAGGGGGGAATGAGGCAGAAAGAACTACCAAACGTAATTTGGAATGAATAATTATTGTAAAATATTTGTTAATGAACTCTGTGCTAAAACCCTGTTTGAAACTTGTGTGTGGTTTGAAACTTGTGTGAAATTGTCCTTGCTTGGAGACTCTGGGTGGGCCTCATCCCTCTTGTGGGGCAGTCTGCTCCTGGAGAGATTAGAAGTTAGCCTTGAAGTGTGTCTATCTAAGTACCCTGTACCTAATGCTGCTGTACCACACCCTTGTACATTCTGCAATAGCAACTTATGCTACCCTTGCCACCTAATGTTGCTTTATCATGCTCTTGACACATTCTGGTGTATAACTGCAAGTTAAGCTGCCCTGTAAAGGGTATAAAAAGGAGAAACTGTCTTAACTCGTGGTCAGCCTATAAGGATTCATTTCCTGAGATTGGCCATTGCCTGGAAATAAACTTCTTTTTCTGTTTTACCCAACTCTCCTGTCTCTGAATGATCATTTTGACTCCTTTTGCTGCAACAGCTTGATCCACATAATTTCCACATTGTGATTTTACTTAGCAGGATTATGCTCGGATTTCTAGGCTGGGCTCCAACTTGCAATCCTTCTGCCTCAGCTTCCCAGAATCCTGGGATTATAATTGTGCTCCATTGTGCCCAGCAAGGCATTTTAATACATGTCTGCTCTAGCATTCTCATTGCCCAAGCCCTCTGACTTCATGTTATCTTAGACCATATGACAAGAATTGAAAGTAAGCTGGGAGAACAGAACTAAGCCAAAAAAAATGAAAACAAAAATCATGTTTCTAAAAATTGAAACTACAGCTTCAGGACACCAGCCCAGTTTCTATTTTATTTTATTTTACTTTTCTTTCTTTTATCCCCAACCTTAATAAGCCCAGGAAATTCTCTTTCACCTACATATGGGTTTGACCATTCCTTTTTTCTTACAAGTGGTCCTCTTTCACTTGTGAAGAAATTGCCTTTTTCAAATCTAATTTAGGAGTTTTACATGGCACATGAATAGCTATTTTCTTAGTATGGGTGGGCTGTCCTGTCCCACTCACTAAACAAGTCTAAAGACTATAGATTATCAAACTCTATTGTTTTCCACTACCCAAAACATGAAGATTCCCAATTCCCAACTGTAGAGTGCCTCATTGCTCCCAGTGTCCAACACTTCACTCTTAAAGTGAGTACTAAAATTTCTGATTAATAAATCCTTCCCATGCCCTTACTGAGCATCCTGAAAATTCTTTTTCTGCCACATGATCAGTGAACCTATAAACTTATTCTACAAAAGAGTGGATTGAATTCCTTATTTCAGTTTTAGGGGCCATCTTAGGCACAGCACAGTGACCAGAGAAGGAAGACCGATGAGAGCAAATAGTTTTGCATTACCACTATAGCTACTCATTCATCCATTACATTAGTAGGAAAGCAGCCACTTTGTAAATTTACTTCAGGCACATATAAAAGAATCAGAAAAATACTCCTTTGAGAGACTCAGTCAGTTCTTTTCTGCCATCTTCAGTTTGGCACTTTGGTGAACACACACTTTACATGCCTGCCCAATTGTGCAAACCCTGAGGACAAATTTTACTCAGTCTTAGACAAATGGGAAAGATCTCGAAGAAAACTGTCTATATGGAAATTTCCAGATTAATGCTAACTAAGAGAAAACAAGGACATTGAAACTGCCACCCAGTTTACATTTATATAAGGAATATTTTAAACTATTAATTGGGTACACAATTTTTATTTGTTCTAATTGAAGATTATTGTTTACATTATCAATCACAGGTCCTTATATGTTGGAACACGATTTTTTTTTCTAATTATGTATTTGCCAGGTAACTATCAACCAGTTAAGGAATGAATGAACATTTTCCTTTAATCTGTTATTTGAATGCCACTAGCTTCTCTGTGAAATTTAATTAATCTCTTGAGAAGGAATAGTAAGAAGTGTCTATCTCTATAACTTAAATCTCTGATTTGGAATCTAAAAATAGGTCCGATGTGGTTAGGTCTCTGAAATCATTTAAATTTAAATCTAAGAAATTCACTGAGAAATTCTCCTGTTACTTGGTGTTTTAGAATTTAAAAGATAATAAAGGATTTATCTAGATACTACAGTCTTAAAGAAAATGTGATACACTTCTACAAATGCAGGATTTGAATTAGACTGAACACAAAAGCCATAATTTATAATTCATTAAACAAAACTAAATACTTGAAGTTCAGAGGTTCAAAGGATTAACTTTTATGGAAACATTTGCAATAAATCCAAAGTTAATGAATATTCTGACATTTTATATATTTAAGGTTTATGACTTCTTGAATTTAATATCCAAAATACCCTTCAAAAGGTATATATAAATCCAATGAACCAAAATTAAAGGGCATCAGAAGACAGACAATCTTCTTGATGTATGTTAACCATATTATATCAGGATGAGATTAGAATGTGTATAGACTAGTGCAAGTGCTTGATGATGGGTCTGCAACACTGTATGGGCAGGGGCACCATAGGTAGGGAAAAAATAGGATGAAGGCCTCATTGAGCTTTATTAAAAATTAATAAGGCAGTTTTTACCACTGGAGCCAGACTCCAGAAATTAGAAGGTAAAAGGCATCTAGACTCAGGAATTAGAAAGACAAAGGCAGCTAAACTCAAGCAATTAGAAGACAAAGGCAAAGAACTTGGGACCAGGAAGTTCTTGAGTAGTACAATTAACACAAGAATCTCTAACTTCCCCTTTACTTATTCCTTAAGTCTAAACTATTCCATAAGTAAATGTTCATAAACTTTCCATAAGACCATTCCATAAGTCCCCACACCCATAATGCACCAAAGACAGGGAAAGGTTGCATGGCCATTAGAATGAAAGACAAGCCAGGGAGCCAATCAGATTCCAAGAGCCTATGTGGGACAAGGATCTCAGTAAAAGGAGCTGTAAATAGAAGAACCAGGAGAAATTCACTTTCAAATTCTCCCTGCATGTCCAGTGTAGCTTTCTCTTGTCAGACTTGACCTGGTCATTAAATGATTAATTTAATTCCAAGCTACAGTTAGACAGATTAAAAAAAAAAACCCACAACGAAGCAGGCAACCTATGTAGGTGCTCTCTCCACCTGAAAAAAACCATGTTATCTTGGAGCAGATAGAATACAAAACACAGGATGGGATATTCTCAACATAGAGATAACTACAAAGTACAGCATCTTTTCAATGGCAAGTCACCTGAAAATATCCATACATCTGCCTTGATTGCTGCATGGACCCGGATCACAAATATTTGCTCTGACTCATATATGTGATAGATGTGCCAGACTTTTTTTCCAATGCCCTATATAGCTTCCTGCCTTTTCTTTGTTTGGTACTGATGGCCTCTTCTTTACCATTAGTCCACCTCTGAATAGGTGAACAAAGTCTGTAACTCCTTTCACTAACCTGCTCGGGTGGTCTCATTGCTCTGAGCCATTTGTTACACCTGTCATCTCTCTTTTCCTCCTTACCCATCTTCAAATAAATTGTCTTCTTTTATTTAAACTGTTTCTTTAATTCTTTACTGATGCTGAGTTTAGGATCACTGCAAGCTGCACATTCCAGCAGAGCAGTGTCATGATGTGGCAGAGCACTGGCTTGCTGTCTGCCCTGGGATATTACAGTGTAGCATGGCATGGCATGGTTTACACCCCTTCCAAGATGCTACAATATTGTTATAGTAGAAAAAGTTTTTTGAAAATTCTTTCAGAAACATCTCTAACACTTTAGAACATTAAATAAATTAAATATTATTACTAAAGTACAATAAAAACATTTATCTTGAAAATAAAGAATTATTTTGTTCTATGATCCTGTGGGACTGCATAACCTTTGTTCCTTTTCTTCAGCCCCATTGTGATTAAATGTGCGTTAATGGATAAAGATGCTTGTTAAGTTTTGGGACACTAGATAAAAATCTGTAACAGACCTAAAGTCCCAAAGTAAACTACTCAACTCCTTGTTTGCCTGGAACTGATGTTCCGGGCACCACAATTTTTAGAACAAGCTGCAAATGTCTGCTGACCATCAATACATGACAGTCGACCACTAACCTTTGTCCCCTTTTCTTTAATTCTATATGTTAACTTCCCCCTCAACCCCCTATAAAAACAGCCTTGGATTCTGAGCCAGTTGCCTCTCTAAGCTATTTTGCTTTGGGAGTGCTGTCTGGCCAGACTAATAAAGGTCTGTTTTATTTTCCAACTTGTCTGGTGTGTTCCTTCCCAGGTGTTCTTCGCTACAGTCAGCTCCTTGGAGTGTTTGGTAAGGCTCTTGGTCTTACATTCTGAAAACACCCCTGGGATTCCTGGGTGTGCTTCACTATAGTCAGCTCCTTGGAGCATTTGGTAAGGCCCTCGGTCTTACATTTTGGAGGCCCCAGCGAGATCCCTGGGTAAGGAACCCCAGTTCAGCCGAGACTCTGTGGTGGGATCCACAAGGAGACTCTCAGGCACAGACCTCAGAAAACCTCCAGAGGTAAGTTTTTGACCAGTTGCAACCATTTGTTGTCAGGAGTGAGGTGGCTGATGGGCCGGTAAGCCTCCCCTGATCCCAAGGTTCCTGATGAGGAACAAGGGAAGGTTTAGTTTTGCTTTTGTTGTGGCGCCTGTTTGTCTTGTCATTCGTACGTTAGTGTCCTGTCCGTTGTGCGTTTAATTTTGTATTTCTTTCCAAACCATCAGGGCAGAGATGGGAGGATCCTGCTCCAGAAATACCCCATTGGATTGCTCTCATTAATTTTAAATTGGCTTTTTCCCCCAAACAGGAGAACGAATATGGGGTTAAATTTTCTCGTGGAAAACTTCGCTCCCTGTGTCAATTGGAATGGCCAGCTGAGGGCTCTTTTGACTGAAGTCTCTGGAGGGTGGTATGGAGAAGGGTCACTGGGAACCCTAGCCATCCTGATCAGTTTCCATATACAAATATCTGGGTCCAGGCTTGTCAAGAGCCTCCGGCATGGTTACAGTGCTGTTCCCCGAGAACAAACTCTCACATTCTGGTTATGGCCCCAAGGGAACCCCAAGAGGCCAAAACCTGGGCCCCCAAGCCAGTGCTCTCACAAGATCCTGACCCCTTAGATCTTGTTATAAGACCTCCACCCTATGTGGAGTCATCCTCCTCCTCTGATAAAGCTGGCCCCAGATCTCAAAACCCTCTCTCCCCTCCTCTTCCCGAAGAAGGAAAATCTCCAGATTCTATAACCTCCCCCTCCCACATGAGAACAGGGGAAGCTTATGGTCCCTGCGGAGCTTTCACTGAAGGGACTAGTTCAGTTCCTCTTTTGCCTCTTAGGGAAATAGAACAGGGTCATTATGTCTATATCCCTTTCTCTACCAGTGATTTGTATAATTGGAAACATCAAAATCCCCTTTTCAGAAAAATCCCAGGCTTTGATCTCCCTCCTAGAATCTGTTTTTCATACCCATGACCCAACCTGGGATGATTGTCAACAACTCCTTCAAGCCCTTTTCACCTCCGAGGAGAAAGAAAGGATCCGAGGGTAAGCCATAAAGTCGGTGTTAGGGAGAACAGAGGGCCCCCTCGATGAACAACAGCGGGCCTGTCTTGAGGCTCAACTTCCATCCACCCATCCCCTGTGGCAAGCTAATTCCTCGGGCAGGAGAGAAGCTCTCCAAAACTACCATCAGTATCTCCTAGCCAGCTTGAGGGGAGCCACTCGAAAGCCTACCAATTTGAGCAAGGTAAGCGAGGTCCTTCAAGGACCTGAGGAATCCCCTTCTGCCTTTCTGGAGCGTCTGTTGGAAGCATACCGTACGTATACTCCAATTGACCCAGATGCCCCTGCAAATTGACAGGCAATTAATTTGGCTTTTGTTACTCAGTCGGCCCCAGATATTCAAAAGAAACTGCGGTGGATGGAAGGATTTGAGGGAGAGAATAGGGAAAAGTTGATGAGTGTGGCAATGAAGGTGTTTAACAATAGGGATCCTTTTGAGGATAGAATGGCTAAAAAGATAGGAAGGGCGAACATTGCAGCCTTGACAGATGGAGGTTTTATCCAAAAGGAATACAGAGAAAATAAAAAAGAGGATAAAAGTAAAGTATGGCCCTTGTTAGAAAAGGATCAATGTACTTATTGCAAAGAAAAGAGCCATTACAAGAGGGATTGTGAAAAGTTGAAAAGAAAGAGAGAGAAAGAGACTAAAAAAAAAAGGAGATGGAGTTCTCTTGGTAGATGAAGAAGATTGACGGGGCCGAGGCTCATGGCCGCTTGACCCTAATGAGCCTATGGTGACTTTGGAAATGGGGGAACAGATGTCCAATTCCTTGTGGATACTGGTGCTGCCCATTCTGTCCTAAAGACCCCCCTTGGAACCCTTTCTTCCCTAAAGTCCTCCATTACCGGGGCCACAGGACAGTCAACTTCTTACCCTTGGACCACTAAAGAAACTGTAAATCTGGGAAAGGGCACTGTTACTCATTCCTTCTTAGTCATCTCGGAGAGCCCATACCCATTGTTGGGAAGAGATCTACTACAAAAATTGGGGGCTGTTATTTCCTTTGAGCCTGAAGGAGGGACTCTTGAACTCAAGCCACCCTCTGCCATTATGGTAACGTTTCCCCTTGAAGATAAATTTAAGCTGCTAAAGGAGGGCACAGAACCTCCTGAACAAAAATGGGACTACCTTCAGAAAAAGTTTCCCCTAGTATGGGCTGAAACCAATTCACCCGGATTGACCAAACACCATGCCCCAGTGGTGGTTCAGCTGTTAGCCTCTGCCACCCCCACCCGTGTGCGGCAGTACCCCCTTTGGCTGGAGGCCAAGGTAGGGATATCCAAACACATACAATGACTCTAGGAAGCCGGCATCCTGGTCCCTTGCCAGTCAGCCTGGAATACACCCCTGCTTCCTGTGAGGAAGCCTGGCACCTTGGACTTCAGACCGGTACAGGATTTGTGGGAAGTAAACAGCCAGGTGGAGACCGTTCACCCAACAGTACCAAACCCGTATACTCTACTGAGTCTCATCCCTCCCAGTCATGTATGGTACTCAGTATTAGACCTTAAGGATGCATTTTTCAGCCTGCCTCTAGAACCTGTGAGCCAGCCCCTCTTTGCCTTCAAATGGACTGACCCAGACACTGGAACAACTGGACAGCTGACATGGACCCGGCTGCCGCAGAGATTCAAAACTCCCCCACTCTGTTTGGGGAAGCTCTCAACAAAGATCTGCAAGAGGTAAGAAATGTGTTTCCCCAGGCGACTATTCTTCAGTATGTCAATGACCTCCTGATGGTGACTTCAACCAATAAAGAATACATTGCAGCCACAGAGGGCCTCCTGAAAGCCCTCCAGGAACTGGGATATTGGGTGTCCTGGAAAAAAGTTCAACTCTGCCGGACCAAGGTAACCTACTTGGGCTATATTCTTAAAAAGGGAAAGAGGAGGCTGGCAGAATCAAGAGTATCTGCAATTCTCCAGATTCTGAAGCCAGGCTCAAAGAAACAGGTGCAAGAGTTCCTAGGGGCGGTTGGCTATTGCAGGATTTGGATTCCTGGCTTTGGCGGATTGCCAAACCCCTGCATGAGGCCACTGTGGGAGGAAATACATCCCTCAAATGGACTGAGGCTTGCCAGCAGGCATTTCAATTGCTTAAGACTGCACTTGCATCGGCATCAGCCCTGGCATTGCCAGACTTAAACAAGTCCTTTACCTTGTATGTGACAGAGAAAAATGGGGTAAATAAAGGAGTGATTACTCAGCTTTTGGGCCATGGAAGCGGCCTGTGGCATACCTCTCAAAGAAGCTCGATCCAGTTGCCCAAGGGTGGCCTACTTGTTTGAGGACAGTAGCAGCAGCAGCTCCTTTAACCGGAGAGGCTGACAAATTAACCTTTGGGCAGGATTTGACTTTGATTACTCCCCATGCCATTGAGCCCTTAGGCTCTGGAATTGGGAAAAGGAAAAAGGATAAATATATTCACTGATAGCCATTATGCTTTTGCCACTGCCCATGTACACAGGGAAATTTATCAAAATAGAGGACTGTTGACATCTAAAGGAAAGGAAATTAAAAATAAGACTGAGATATTGGCACTGCTACAAGCCATCTGGTTGCCCCGAGAGGTTGCCATCATCCATTGCCATGGGCACCAAAAGGGGTCAAGCCCCGAGGTGATTGGTAATAATGCTGCTGATCAGGCAGCAAGACAAGCCACCCCAAAATCAGTGGGGAAGCAAATGGTTCTGCTTCCCACACCGGTACTCCCCCAAAAACCTAAATATACAGACAAGGAGATAACAGAAATGAACAAGAGATGCTGGACTTGAGAAAGACATGGGTGGTGGATGACTAAGGAGGAAAAGGTGGTGCTCCCAGCCACTATAACAGACACGTTGCTGCGAGAACTACATGAGTCTACCCACCTCTGTGAATAAAGGATGATGGCTGCCTTACAACCCCATTTTGTCAGCCAGGGATTAGCCCAAAAGGCCCAAGACATGGTGAGACGATGCCCCACCTGCCTCAAGGTAAATGCTAATCGGGTAACCGGACCCCCTGGGGTCCGACACAGAGGACTAACTCCAGGAGAACATTGGGAGTTGGACTTTACTGAAATGAAGCCGGGCATGTATGGGTACAAATACCTGCTAGTTTTTGTGGATACATTTTCAGGATGGGTAGAAGCATGCCCCACTAAGAAGGAGACAGCAGAAGTAACAGTTAAAAGGCTCCTGACAGAAATAGTTCCCCATTTTGGTTTGCCCTTAGCTCTGGGGTCTGACAATGGTCCAGCCTTTACGGCTAAGATATCTAAGTTAATTAGTAATATCCTTGGAATAAAGTGGAATCTACACTGTGCCTATAGCCCTCAAAGTTCAGGACAGGTAGAAAGAACAAATCGAACTTTAAAGGAGATTCTGACTAAATTATGCTTGGAGACTGAACTAGGTCGGGTAGAGCTTCTCCCTTTTGCCCTCCTCCAAATGAGGTACACTCCCAAGCCTCCCCTCAATCTGTCCCTCTTCCAGACTGTTTATGGATGATCTCCCCCAATCATTCCATTAATAGATGTAGAATTAAAGGAAAAATTTTCCCACCTTCGAATCCTTAAATCCTTAAAGGCAGTTCATCAGCTTCAGTCAGAGCTACATGAGACATTATGAAAGAAAATGACTAGTCCAAATGAAAATCCTTTACAACTTTTACCCTATAAGCCAGGAGATTTGGTTTTTATTCGCAGGTTTGATTCCAAGACCCTGGAACCTCATTGGAAGGGACTGGTTCCTGTTGTCCCGTCAACTCCCTTGACAGTGAAGGTGGCTGGACATTCTGCCTGGATACATTGCAACCATCTAAAAGCAGAACCCCCCACGGATGTCAAAAAGGACAAACGGAAGGTTATCAGCCAACCAGGTGACCAAAAGCTAAGACTGGAACGGGTTGGAGATGTTTCACCTTAATGATAATATTCTCTGGGACACTGGCATTATTGCCCCCAAGAGGACTAGATCACACAAAAAAATGTATGGATTCAATTGGCAAACTCACTTAACTTGTCTGAATTCTGCTTAAATGTTGATGTAAATTTCCATTATGTGCTGGGAAGTTGTCTCATTCTGGTATGCACCTCTTTAAAATTAATATGACCCTATATCCTATTTAAGGACATCCCAGGAAAAAATCTTACTTACCTGGATAGTTATAATTGGGGGCATGACACCTGCCATAAACCTAAAAATGCTGTCAAATTATATACACCCAAGGTAATTATGTCAAACAAAACTGAATGTGCTATGTATGAAAATTGTACAACCAAATGTCTGAGGATAAAACGGTCAAAAGGGATGTCCTGTCATATAAAACAAAAAATTGTGTGTAACAATTGCCATATCCGCCTGCCCACAGGATGGTTTTATACCTGTGAAGGAATAACCTTTAATTATATTCCAGCAAATTTAACCAAGACTCGTTGCTTTTTGAGACGTCTAGCTGTAGTGTTGCCAGACAGAACTGATTTGATTGTGCCTAACAGAACTAAACGTCGGTCACCTTACACTGCACCAGGATGCGATGATGACATAGGTCTGTTAACAGATGCTGAAGTAATAACCATGATAGCATCTTTTGTTGCCCCGCCTTCTATAGGAGTCCATGCTGAAAAGGCAGTACAAAAATTAGCTTGCAAGGTGGTCAAAGGGTTAAATGCTACCTCATCAGCCTTGGCATTAATTAACCAAGAGTTACAGGAACAGAGACAGACAATCTTAGATAATAGAACAGCAATAGACTATTTGTTGCTCCTCCACCACCAAGGTTGTAAAAGAGTAAAAAATATGTGTTGTTTCAATCTTACCGATAATGGTCCAAAGATCAAAGAAAAGGTAAAACAATTAGAAGATCTGGCTAAAAAAATATATAATGAAGATGGCAGGGACTTGTTCAAATGGTTAACTTCGTGGTTGCCCAAGCTACAATGGTTAAAACAACTTTTTCTTGTCATCATAGTTGTGTGTACATGCTTATTATTGTCATGTTGTTGTATACAATAGATACCTACATTTGTGCGTAAGATTACTTAAGTTCCAAAAATCAGTGGGAAATGTGGGACTACATAACCTTTGTTCCTTTTCTTCAGCCCCATTGTGATTAAATGTGCATTAATGGATAAAGATGCTTGTTAGTTTTGGGACACTAGATAAAAATCTGTAACAGACCTAAAGTCCCAAAGTAAACTACTCAACTCCTTGTTTGCCCGGAACTGATGTTCCGGGCACCACAATTTTTAGAACAAGCTGCAAATGTCTGCTGACCATCAATACGTGACAGTCGACCACTAACCTTTGTCCCCTTTTCTTTAATTCTATATGTTAACTTCCCCCTCAACCCCCTATAAGAACAGCCTCGGACTCTGAGCCAGTTGCCTCTCTCAGCTATTTTGCTTTGGGAGTGCTGTCTGGCCAGACTAATAAAGGTCTGTTTTATTTTCCAACTTGTCTGGTGTGTTCCTTCCCAGGTGTTCTTCACTACAGTCAGCTCCTTGGAGCGTTTGGTAAGGCTCTCGGTCTTACATTCTGAAGACACCGCTGGGATTCCTGGGTGTGCTTCACTATAGTCAACTCCTCCGAGCATTTGGTAAGGCTCTTGGTCTTACATTCTGAAGGCACCGCTGGGATTCCTGGGTGTGCTTCACTATAGTCAGCTCCTCGGAGCATTTGGTAAGGCCCTCGGTCTTACAATCCCAAGTTTTTGTTTTCTTTCTCTTTTTTTGGTACTGCGGATCAAACTCGGGACCTTGGACCTTGCACTGGCGAGGCAGGTGGCGGCACCACTGAGCTAAATCCCCTGCCTTTTTGTTTTCTTTCTTAAAAGAAGGATTCTAAAGATGGGCTTTCTTGGCTGAAACTTTGGCTCTTGCTACTTGTGAACCCATAACCTAAAGCTAATCAAGTAAGCTCTCTGTATAACTGTCTACTCTTCAGTAAAATGGTTTATAGAGTTATTGTGATGATTACATATATATAATATTAAAGATATGAGGTAGGATGGAAGAAATAAAACTATATGGGAAAAAGACAAGGAAATTAAGATTTTTAAAAATTGTACTTTGAAGAAAAACTGCAGCTTCAGAACACAAGAAACCCTAGTTTATTTATTTTTTTTCCTTCTTCCAAAAAGCAAACCTGGGCAACACTCTTTCAGCTGAAAATGGATCTGCCTATTGCTTTTTTACTTGTAAATGGTCCTCTTTCACCCATGAATGGACCATCCTTTGTGGATTTACCTTATAAATAGACCTTTATTTCACTAAAGATGGGCCATCCTCTCCCACTCACTAGACAAGACTAAGATTATAGATTATCAAATTCTGCAGACTTCCACTACCCAAACCTCATAAATGAGCCCCAGTTTCTGCCTGTATTGTGCCTCATTCTTGGAGCACCTGCACTCTTCCCTTCAGTGCATCTTAAATCTGCCTGTTGTGGGATTGCATAACTCTGTAATCATAAAACTCCCCTAACCTCAACTGTGATTGAATGTGAGCAAATAGATAAAGATACTTGTTAGCTCCCGGGACACTAGATAAGATCTGTATCAGCCATAAGGTCCCAAAGTAAATTATTCAACTCTTTGTTTGAAAACTGATGTTCCGGACATCACTATCTATAGAACAATCTACAAACATCTGCTGACCATCAGTACATGTCAGCTGACCACTAACCTTTGTTCCTCTTCTGTAAATTTCACCTGTTAACTTCCCCTGCAACCCCCTATAAAAGAGCCTCGGACTCTGGGCTAGTCACCTCTCTAAGCTACTTTGCTTTGGGAGTGCCGTCTGGCCAGACTAAGGTCTGTTTTACTTTCCAACTTGTCTGGTGTGTTCCTTCCCAGGTGTTCTTCGCTGCAGTCAGCTCCTCTGAGCATTTGGTAAGGCCCTCGGTCTTACACTGTAATAAGTCTTTCTCAGATGACTTTTACTGATAGGACCTGAAAATTCTTTTTCTGTGAAAGGAGTCAGCAAACCTGCATACTTACTTTAAAAAGGTATGTTTACGCTGCCTGCCTTGCAAGCACAAGGTCCCAAGTTCAATCCCTGGTACCAAAAAAGAAGGTATGTTTAGTTCTTTATTTCAGCTTCAGGGACCCTCAGACACAGCCCAGTGACATCTTTCTTGGTGAGCCAGGTCCAGGAGGTAAAAAAATAAGCATATTTTGGTAAGTCCAGCCAAATGGCTTTTCTGATTGTCTTTCTTTGCTCCCATTTTTCTCCAATCTCTGAACCCTCTGAAGTTGAAGTATAGTTTATCTTTTTCTCTATCTCTGCAGCTGTAGGGTCTTTAAAATTTTCTTTTCCAGCAGTTAGAGACTCCTAAGCCCCTAAAGCCATTGGGCTTGTTGAAATCTATGGATTCACACCAAGAAGGAATCCAGAGGTTTGCTTTTTTTTCCTCCTCTGTCCCCTAAGAAAGCCTCAATCAATTCCTTGTCCCTTTTTTCCTGTTATAGATGGTACACATGAATGTACTTGTTTCAAATGGGCTTGTAAAAGAAAAGCTTATTCCAGTGAACAGGGACTAAAATTAGAGACTAAAATCAGGGAGATTCTAGCAGCTAGATGGGAAAAGCTGATTTTATTACATCCGTGTATGGATGGGTTGAGATTGGGAAAGAGAAATGGCAGTAGCTATCTGGGAGAGATTTCATACCTGGGTGGATGGGCTAACAGTAGGAGAGAGATGTTAGCAGCTAACTGAGAATGGAATTAGACCTATATAGGTATTGAAGTGTTAAGGAGTCTGGGGTGAAATGTTTTTGCTTAAGTCAAGGACAGTCAGCATATGTACGTAGGCAATTACTAGACTGTTTGGTGCCAGGGACATTGTACACTTTGTTTTGTATCCATTTCTTTGTTCATTGAGAAGCTATTGTTGTTTGCAGAAAGCAGCCTATTTGTTTTCTCCTGTTTGTTTGTAGAGAATTCCCTTAAGTCAGGCATGACATCTCCCACTCAAGATTTCATCTGTCAAAAAATTCAAACCCTTTAACTTTTTTTCTGATATTAGTTACCAGAGAGAAATAGTAAACACCACATGAGAGGAAGGAGAGGGAGCATGTGGGAACTGCTTTCCTTGATATGTGATCTGTAGTTAGGTAAAATCTCCAGACTTCCAAGTCTCTCTGAGTTTCTTGTGTATGTTACAAGTCTCCAGACATAAAGATCTTTGGGGTAGATTTTTGAATAAAGCCCAGTATCATGACTGGCTTAAATGAAACCTTCACAACATACATGCAGTTCACAGAAAACAATAGGCTGCCTTCTACAAACAGAATGGATGGTCGTATAGCAAATGTATGGCAGAATATACAATCTCCCTGGCACTGAAGAGTCCAATGTTATATGCATACCTGTGCTGACTGTGTGGGACTGCATAACTCTGTAATCATAAAACCTCCTAGCTCCAACTGTGATTGAATGTGAGTTAATGGATAAAGATGCTTGTTAGTTTTGGGACACTAGATAAAATCTGTAACAGATCTAAAGTCCCAAAGTAAACTACTCAACTCCTTGTTTGCCCAGAACTGATGTTCCGGACACCACAATCTATAGAACAATCTGTAAACATCTGCTGACCATCAGTACGTGACAGTCGACCACTAACCTTTGTCTCTTTTCTTGTAAATCTATATGTTAACTTCCCCCTCAACCCCCTATAAGAACAGCCTCGGACTGTGAGCCAGTTGCCTCTCTCAGCTACTTTGCTTTGGGAGTGCTGTCTGGCCAGACTAATAAAGGTCTGTTTTAATTTCCAACTTGTCTGGTGTGTTCCTTCCCGGGTGTTCTTCACTGCAGTCAGCTCCTCGGAGCATTTGGCAAGGCCCTCGGTCTTACAACTGTCCTTAGACTTTCAATCATAAACATTCTACTTTAGATTCCTTAGTCCTTTCCCAACCCTATGTAAAATTAATTTCTCTCCCAGTTAGCTGCTGAAATAATTCAGAATTTCAGCCCTGTCTACATCCAGATAGAATAAATCCAGCCTTTTTCTCACATAAATCCTGTATCCAGGTGGTCTCTCATGCACCATTTGTAACACCCAGCTATTGTACACAACTTCTTTTCCTGCTTCTTGTCATGCCTGGCCCATAAGACAACCTCATGGGCCAGAGAGCATACTATCTCAATGGCAGACACAAGAGCATGGTGTCAAGCATGGCCTGGGTATTATCAAGCCTTGGTGGCAGAAGTATAGGAAACCTCAAAAAAGAACAAAAAGAAGACACCAGCTGTCCCAGAAAGAGTGACCTTACTCTATCCACCCTACCATTCCTCAAGGCAATAACCGGACCTCTTCCCTTTAAAATTCTTTGTTCTCTGTCTGCTCTATCCTGAGTCCCATTCCAGATTCAGCCCATTCCCACCGAAGTGAGTAAACTTCCTCATTGTCCACACAATGCCTACCCAAATGGCCTGTCACACTTTAATACACTTCTCTGAACTGTTATTGGAACAGCCATGCTCTAGGAGCAAGGCCACTTGCACTGAACATGACAGAAAAAAGAGCAGAGCTGCTAACCTGGGCATTTCTGACTGTGGAGTAACAGAGCAGTGTTGCCACTCATGAGAGTTATGACTCTGGAAAATGTGTTGGGCTGTGCATGTGGCATGACCCCAGTTTGGGGTAGACCACTAGTGTGGCTGGACACCGGTTTGAGGGTTCACCCAAGTGTGGGACTGCATAACTCTGTAATCATAAAAGCTCCACTCAAGCCCCAACATAGTGACTGATTGTGAGTTAATGGTTAAAATGTGCTTGTTAGTTCTGGGACACTAGATAAAATCTGTAACAAATATAGAGTTCCTAAGTGAATTACCCATCTCCTTGTTTGTCCAAAACTGATGTACCGGACACAGCTATCTATAAGACAATCTGCAAACATCTTTTGACCACCAACATTTTTTTCTCTTTTCTGTAAGTTCTGCTTGCTAACTTCCCCTGCAACCCCCTATAAAAGCCTCAGACTCTGAGCCAGTTGCCTCTCTAAGCTACTTTGCTTTGGGAGTGCCATCTGGCCAGACTAATAAAGGTCTGTTTTACTTTCCAACTTGTCTGGTGTGTTCCTTCCCGGGTGTTCTTCGCTGCAGTCAGCTCCTCGAAGCATTTGGTAAGGCCCTCGGTCTTACACAAGTATGACCCTGGATCCCATCTTTTCATTTTTTTGTCTTTATCTCTTTCCAGAAGTACACAAGGGAAATCTTGGAGGCATGCAGTGCACCTTACTGGAGCATGGGTTACTCACTATCTATCCCTGAAACATTACCTTTTTGCTATACTTTAAGAAATTGGGACCTTTTTAAAGCAGAGCATTTAAAAAAGAAAAAGAATATTTTTCTTTGCAACTCAATATGCGTCAATATAATTTGGAAAATGGAGAGACGTGGCCTCTGAATAGGACCTCAAATTTTAATACAATATTCCAGGTTGATCTCTTTTTTAAGAAAGAGGAAAAGTGGACAGAAATCCCATACATCCATGTTTTTATGGCCTTGTAAATCTGTTACACCCATGTGCCCATGGGGCCAACTGAAACAGAATCAGAGCTGTTAGAATTTGAACTCTTTAGTGATCCAAGCAAAACACACCAGATACCTGCACCAACACCAGCAGAGCCAGCAGAGTCTCCAGAGGCCCCTGAGGAAGGCTCAAAAACTAGTTCAACTCCTTCCTCTACTAAATCCTCTCCCATGGCTGCTTCCTCCATCCTACCTCCTTATCAGCCTATTTACCCCCCACTACCAAAGGAATCCAGCCTTGTTAGTGTAACAATAAATGCCATTTCTTACCATCCCAATGATTCAGGGCTGGGGATTTAGCTCAGTTGTTTCGCTGCCTGCTGCGCAAGTGCAAGGACCCGATGCTCACTAAGAAAAGTCTCAGGTGGAGAATAGGGTGTTACATATCCTCCACTCCATGAGAGAATATCTCCTTCTCTATGAGTGATCCAGCCCAGACTAAACAAAAATTGGGGTAGTTCTCAGAAAACCTAGATAGACTCATAGATGAATTTCAGACTTTGGTTATAACTTATGATCTAACTTGGACAGATCTTTATGTACTATTTTCTACTTGCTGCACCTATATATGGGCTGTAGCACTGGCTAAGGGCAATGAAGTACATGCTCAAAATAATGACAGGGATGTGGGTACAATTGCAGCACCTGAAAGGAACCTTGACTGGCAATACCAGATCTGACACAAAGGCTAGAAAAATGTGATGAAATAATTATTCATTTAATTGAATGTGTAAATGCATGAGTAAGCCAAACAATTATGAAAAGAATAGAGAAATTACCCAGGACAAAGAAGAAAATCTTGCTTTATTTCTGGTTTGCTTAGCCCAGATAACAGGCTGGACAAGTTTTATTAGGAAGATATTTTATTAGGCAATCTGTCTCAGATAGTCATAGAAAACTTCAGAATCAGACTATAGGTATTCAGATTTCTATTAATTAACTTTTAAATTTGGCCTTTGGGGTCTTCAACAACAGGAGCAAAGTAGTGACAAGTGCCAAGGCCCATAGGAGATGAAAACAGACACAGGAATAGGCCTATTTTATTGCTTTGGCATTAGAAAACAAAACCCTGTCTCCTTAAAATGACCCAAAGACAGCACCTACAAAGAAGGAGAATAAGAGTCAAGATAGCTGCTACTTCTTGGAGAGCCTGGAAACTTGTGAAAGAACTGCAGTAAGCTAGGCCCTTCACCTGTGATGTGCCCCCAACAAAGTATCCTCTATGGGCCTTGGCTAGTTCTTGATATGACAGATAAAAATATTAGTTTTGTTTTGTACATTGGAGCTTGTAAATTGGCCTAACTCAAATCCTCTGGACCCCTTTCTAATAAGACCTGTATTGTGATGTGTTGATGGTATCCCTGGGATCAAATGTTTTACAATGCCTCTAACCTGAAAATTTGAAGAATTAATTTTCACTCAGGCTTTCTTAGTTTTCTCAGAATGCCCCACACCATTATTAGGAAGAGAGGGATTTTTTTTTGTCTCTTTGGGGTCAACTCTTCTTCTGGCACCAAAATATTCATCTGCTTTTTTGGGGGAGCATTAGTATCAGATGCAGCAGATAATATACTTAGAGACATGTCTAAAAAAATCTATTGCCAGGGATTTAGCTCAGTGGTGCCACCACCTGCCTCACAAGCACAAGGTCCTGAGTTTGATCCCAGGTACCAAAAAAAAAAACCAACAAAAAACTATCAGAGATAGATCCACAGCTCTGGGATATTAAAATCCTAGGAAAGGCAGTTCATGCCCAGTCTGTTGTCACTTCCTTAAAAGATCCAAATAATCATCCTTGTAAAAGACAATATCATATTAAGTCAGAGGCCTGCCAGTAGCTTCAGCCTCTGATTTCTAAATTCCTTAAGCATTGTCTTTTAGTTCACTGCCAGTCCCTATGCAATATCCCCATCCTTCCAGTACTAAAATGAAATTGAGAATATTGACTACTCCAAGACTTGCAGGCTATTAATGAAGCTAAAAATCCCACTCTATTCTAAAATTTCTAACCCATATACTATTTTAACCCAAATTCTGAGTGGAACTATATGGTTTACTGTCTTAGATATTAAGGATACCTTTTTCTGCATCTCCTTGTATTCTGATTCACAATATCTCTTTGCTTTTGAATGGACTGATCCTGTTACTATGGAAACTGCCAAATATTCTTGAATGGTCCTGCCTAAGGGGTTCAGAGACAGCCTCCACTTATTTGGAAATGTTCTGGAAAAAAATTGAGGTCTCTAAAGTTGAAGAATGGGTCAGTGCTCTAGTATGTAGGTGATCATATTTGTAGCTAGACTCTGATTAAAAAATACTGTTAAATTATTAAATTTCTTGGTGGCTACAGGATACCATGTGTCCCCATAAAAGGCTCAGATATCTCAGCAAAGAGTTAAGTATTTGGGACATATTTTAACCCCAGGTGAATTAACTCTTACCCCTGAAAGAAAAGAGGCTCTTTTAAAACCAGGTCTGCCTCAAAACAGAAGGCAACTCAGGGCCTGCCTAGGGATGGCCAGATTCTGTAGGATATAGATTCCCAGTTTGTACTCATAGCTAAGTCTCTCTTTGAGGCCACACAAGGGCCTGACCATTAGCCTTTAGAATGAACTGGAAGACAGCAGGATGCTTTTCAAAAACTCAAAGATGTTAGGGCTGGGGATTTAGCACAGTGTTTCTGCCACCTGCCTCACAAGCACAAGGTCCCAAGTTCGATCCCCGGTACAAAAAAAAAAACACCCAAAAACTCAAAGATGTGTTGCTCTCTGCTCCAGCTTTGGGAATTCCTGATTTAGATAAGCTATTTACTCTCTATAGAGCTGAGAGGCAAAGCATAGTACTGGGGGTACTTACTCAGAGGCTGGAGTATGCCTGTGGCTTACTTTTCTAAACAATTAGATTCCATGTCATGTGGATGTCTGTAAGATGTTGCTACTCTCCTATGTAGAAACTACAGAACAAGTTTACTCTAGCAGGCCTGATGTTAAAGACCAGCCCTTAGGGAACCATGAAGGAGACTGCTTTACTGATGGGAGCAGTTACATGAATAATGGGACATCAAGGGTAGGTTATGCAGTTTTTAGCCTCCAAGAGGTGATTGGGGAAAAGTTTCATCCTTCAAACACCTTAGCAAAAAAAGAATAAATCATTGCCCTTTCCTGAGCCTTACAGTTAGGAAAAAACAAAAAAGTCAATATCTATACTTATCCAGATATGATTTTTTTAGTTCTTTATGACCATGCAGCCATATGGAGAGAAAGGGAACTATTAACAGAAAAAAATAATTAGCCATTGGTCTGAGATTCTTTCCCTCCTACAAGCAGAGTGGATCTCAAGCCAGGTAGTAGTGATACAATAACGACATCAAAAAGGTAGGTCTCCTGTGATCCAGGAAAATGACTTAGCAGATCACAGTGCCAAATAGGCAGCACTAAATGAGGCCTCACACTCCAAGTCTAACTAAACAGAACTTACAGAAAAATCAGTTTTTTTCTAGTCTTAACCAGTTTTCTCCCAGCTGCATGTAATTTTTATATAGTGGGAATAGATGCAACTCCCAAACCTGCTAGATATCCAAAACGTGTGTTTGTGTTTTCTAAAATAGAAGAGTAAATTCTAGGAACAACGTAGGTGAAGATAGGAAAAATTTATTGAGAGAAAGAAAGCTTCTGTTTAAGAGAGACAGAAGGGGAACTGGAAAATGGGTTGCCCACCCACCCCACCTTTCAAAGATGTTTTCTACAGCAAAGCCATGAGGAGAGGCAGGTAAAAAGTGGGACAAAACTATAAGACCCAATGGAAATTTACAAGGTGGGCATGAGGTGGGACAAAACCATGACCAACCAATAAGATTACAAGTACAGTCACCCAGGTAATATTAATTAAATGGGGATTAAATGGGAAAACAAGTCATGTACAAGGAATTTCCCATTTAGAATGTCAATCACTGCTATCTCTAGGGGAAGTAGTGCCTCTTCTTTTTATAATGCTAACCAGTGAATATGCCTCAATTGTTCTCCATGTTGGTTTATTGCTGTGTTGGCTCCTGGAGGGCTGGCACCTTGTGGACCAGGGACTTAAGGGCTGGCACCTTGAAGGCAGCCCTGTCTAACTGCCTACAAGATATCTAATTAACTTACCTATCTATAATATATTTACTCTCAGACTCCGTAACTGCTGATCTCCACTCTCTACAGATTCTTGCTAAGAGAGCCCTGTAATATCCCTGTTTCTCAGGAATTCTCACTTCTTGCAAGGGTGTCCTCTGCTCTAATACAGATAAGTAAACAATTCACACCTCTGTAAATGGAGTCCTGTGACATCTTGGGAGCTGTTTTCCCTCAGGAAATACAGATAAGGTTGACAACTGTGTTCCTGTAAACAAGGTCTTATGACATCCTGAAATATCTTCCATCTGTTAACTTTCAAGACTAAGCTATAAAAATATCACTGAGTAAAAAACTGCCTTTGTCTCTTTTCACACCAATCCCTTTGGAAAATGTATAAAAACTGGAACTTTTCTTTGTTCAAGGCTCAACATTTGGAAGTGAATCCCTTGAGTCAGTGTTTACATAAAATCCTCAAATAAAATCCTCTTGTTTGCCAGTGGTCTCTCTGTTCACTTAAATCCTGCAACATAACTATAAGCCCTTAATATTCAAAAACTGAAAAGGAATGGGCAAGGCACCAAGGATCTACACTAGGAAAGGATAAATGGTGGGTTAAAGAGGAAGATCATAAACTTTTATTATCTCCAGCTGACCAATGGAAAATTATTAAATAATCCATGATTCATGCCACCTAAGAAGAGAAGCATGGACTACTTGGTCAATCATGTTTTGGGAAGGAAAAGCCACAAATCAACTATTAGGGAAGTCACAAGGGCTGGCCCCTTTTGCCTCTGCAATAGCCCCTGAAGAAAAGGTAAGCCTTTACTTAACCCAGTTCAAAGGTGAAGTGCCTTCCCTGGGGAAGAATGGCAATAGATTTCACCCAGATGCCTCAATGCCAGGAATGCAAATACCTTTTAGCTTTCAATGAGACCTTCCCTGGGTGGATAGAAACATATCCCACACAGACTGAAAAGATCTAAGAAGTTGCTAAAGTTTTGTTAAAAGACATTATTCCTAGGTTTGGACTTGCCAAGTCACTCTAGAGTGATAATGGACCTTCTTTTGTCTCCAGAGTGACACAGGAAGTTTCATAAGCCTTAGCAACAGCTTATTATCTTCATACTTCTTGGCATCCTCAGGCATCAGGAAAGGTTGAAAGGGCCAGTTTACATATTAAAAATACTCCGGCATAACTATGCCAAGAAACCTTAGAGTCTTGGTTAAAATTTACCTATTACTTTACTAAGGTTTAAATTATTCCTATAGCCTCACTCCAGCTAAGCCCTTATAAAATGCTCTATGGTAGGCCATTTCAAATATCAGATCTATTCACTGACCCTAAAACACAGGAAATGATTAAATATATCATCAATTTAGGTCAGGTATAGAAGTCTTTACTCAAATATGACATAAAGTCCTTCCAGCACCAGACTTTGAAATTCATATTCCTAAAATTCAACCAAAGGATCATATGCTACTTAAAGTTTAGAAAAAGGAGTTACCTTTAGGTCAGCTCCTCCCTAAATGGAAAGGTCCCTACTAACTTTGTTTATGGTCACCCACAGCTGTCAGTCTAAAAGGACATACTTCTTGGGTTCATCTATCTAGAATTAAATCTTTCCTTTTGAGACTTTACAGGATTGAGAAGTCAAAGAGACAGAAACTAATGATCAGTACTCCTGTGAGCCTTTGCAGCACTTATGAATACTTTTCAGGAAGAATAAGAAAGCTGATTCAGGATAAATTAGATACATTCATTTGGCTTAAATATATTCTATCACAGCTACACTGTGTCTACTAAAATCAAAGTCAAAGAGTTCATTTTTTTTTATAACCCTTATGCCATTTTCCAGTTGGGGAACTAACGTTGACTTTGACTGGGCCCAGTATATGCCAAAAGCATTAACAAAGATGCATGCTGGATTTAGTGGAGCATTGCCCATTCCTAGTGCATCTAGCAGATCTATTAAAAATTCATGCTGGATTAGTGGAGCATTACCCATTTCTAGTGTATCTGGGCATCAAAAGCATTTCTAGGGCATTGGGTAACCTGGTGGATATCACCTTTACAGGGAGATGATTAGATAAAACTTCAAAATTTTATAGAACCGCTACAAAGTTCAGCAACAATTTTAAAGCTTCCAACCAGGTCTAATGTCTTTCAATGTTTGATAAATGAGACTTTTCATCCAAAGAACTATGGGAAAAGTTTTTCTCTTGCCACAATTAATATTTGTGTGTATTTTTTTTTTTTGGCACCAGGATCAAACTTGGGACCTTGCGCTTGCCAGTCAGGTGGTGGAACCACTGAGGCAAATCCCCGGCTACAATTAATATTTGGATATTAAAAACATAGAGGTCCAGCTATACCCCACACTAAAATTTCCATGATGAAAGATAACCATAAGTTTTCAGATAAATATTTTCAGGTTTATGATGAACATATTTGCCTGATACCTACTATAGGGCAACTCAGCCAACTAGAACCCCTTTGCTGGGAACAAAAAAAATCCCCCATATTTATGATAAGTGAGGTAATGCCACCTGAAATATGAGGTTAATTCCTAACCAAGGCTCTAATCACACTATTGTGTAAAGAGATACTGACTTGTTTGGTACAGACTTATAGAAGGGTAATCTTTTCTATCAGAAGAGATATTTAGGATAATTTCATTTTACACAAATCTCTATTTTTCTTTAAAATCTTATATTTTAAAATGCACATGTGCTTGTTTCACCATTCCTTAGAGAGACAACTTAGGACAAGGGGCCACATGCTAGTCCATCTGGCATAAATTTTGTTTGTAACAAAGATATTCCTGAGTTGCAGTATCTGTTCTGCATTGCAATGATGACCTCATCAAACTAGCCAGTTGAGTTAGACTATGAGGCCATGCTCCCACAAATAGAGTACGCACAGTGAGAACATCACACATTAAGGATAAAATGCAGATGAACCACCAGCACTGTGTGACTGCCCATTTGTCTGTCAGTGGACCCTTCTGCAGAATTAAAGTTTGTCTTGCCTAAAAACTTTTCAAAAGTCTGATTTCTTTTTTTTTCTTTTTTTGGTACTGGGGATTGAACTCAGGTCCTTGTGCTTGCGTGGCAGGCGGCGAAACCACTGAGCTAAATCCCTGGCCCAAGTCTGATTTCTTGTGTCCTGTTTGCAACATCCAAAAATTTATGTCCAACAATTTGGCAGTTCATGCTGGGACCTCCCATTTTGAGAGATGCCAGGACCCTCCCCACCCCACCCGAGAAGATGCATTTCAGGGCTTTTTTGCAGTGGTCTCCTGTCCCTTGGGTGATCAGAACCTCTCAAACTGATAAGGATCCCACCATAATAGAAAGCTACTGGCAAGGCGGGAATAGGCCCAAAGTAAAGCATCAGCTGTGATCAGCCATCTTTATACACAAACCAAGGTAAGAAAGATCATGAATGGTGATAAAGTATTTCCTTGGTGGTCTGGTCATCCCTTGGTATGTGAGGGTAATTGAGAAGTGCCTTGGACAGGAAATAAACATATGGTCCTGATCTACACTTCAGAGACAGACAAATCATTTGGTCTAGAAGTGTGAGAAATTTCTGTGTGAGTGTGGGGGGATATTGAGCCTCTAGGGAAACTCTCATACTTGAAAAAATTGGAATAGCTAATAATCAAGATAAAAAGAGCAATAATAATGAAAATTGGATTAAGACACTACTGGACATGGATAGTACCCACCAGCTCTGGCTGGCCCTTACCCTACTTTCAAGGAGTGCATGTCCTGTAACAGCTTAGTGACAATTTATTCCTGAAACCCTGTGGGAGGATGTTACCAGTCATACTTTTTTCACTTCCAAAGATGGCTCTCTTCCTCCAAAACCAGGGAAGGAGTACGCAGCCTTGCTACCCCTACTGAGACTCAGGGCTGGTATTTGAGCCTCCCTGATACTTGTTTTCTTAGTGTCCCCTCCTGAGGTAAAACAGGTTAGTTTCTCTCCTGGAGCTCCCACTAGTAAACTTTGTCTTTCATGAAAACTCTTTCATTTTGAAGCATGCTTTGCTAAAGATAAGAGGGAGGTCTACATAGTGATTTCAAGGCTAGCCTGCACTACAAAGTGAGAAAAAAATCATAGGGAAAGAGAAAGGTACAACCTGAAATGTCTTAGTCACAATTTGTCTCTTTCTACCTTTAAGATAGAGCTATTCACTCAACCCTCCTCTTCCCCTCCCTCAGGAATGCCAAACCCAGCCGGAAAAACTGACAGGTTTGTTTAAGGTAACTCATCTTAGCACAGGAGATTCTGTAAACAGATCTGAAAATAGCTTAAAAATAATTACACAGGATCTAAAGAGCTTACATGTATGCCTTGGGGAGAGTCAGCTCTCTGTCTCACCAAATGTACTTTACTATAGTCTTCTGAAAGCTGTGTGCACACAGGCATTCACAAAGGGTAACAGGAAGGTCGAGGGGCAGTACCTTACATCTCTCTGCTGTTCCTTCCCTTGTTTCTTGTGCCTGAAGCCCCATGCTCCCTGGCACCATCCACTGTGGCTCCTTATTCTGCACAGAGAGCCCCAGCAAAGACAGAGGTGGAGACAGAGGCAGCAATGACTGTGCCGGGTCAAAAAAATCTCTCGCTTTGCATCCCCCCTTTTCCTCTTGCTTGCAGCTGAGCCCTGCTGCCACTGTGCAGGCTGTGATTTGGCCACCAGAAAAGAGCATGGGGGATGAGGTGGGGGTAAAGACAGTTTCAGATAAGGGTTATGTCATAACCTAAAATAATAGCTGTTGCCTGATTTATGAAAGATGACATGACCTATGCACCTGAGTGCACTCTGAATAAATATAAAGTTTTATGTGTTCTATATATTATCTTGTCTCATCATCTGTCTGTTAATTTATTTAATAACTACAACTGCTTTTAAAGGTTTTGGAACTCATGTTAATTTTCATTTTCTTTTGTTTTTGCCCTTGTAAACTTCTCACTCTTAAGAGAATGAGCCAGAATGGGGCTCATTACAGAACAATAGTCTAATAGGCTTAGAGAACACTTATAAATAAAAGCCTTAAAGTTTGGTAATATAGAAATTATATGTGATTTAGGCTGTGCATGTTAACTTTAGTAGGAACTTTTTGTATATTTAACCTCCAAAAGGTTCCTACTTAATTTGATTTATAAATAGACACTCATGATACAAGTGCTTTTTGGTTTACACAGCTTAACAATGGGATAATTTAAATCAATTGGTAAAAGTAAATATGCTTTTAAAGTTGGTGACATAGTTCCTTTAAGGTTGTTGGCTAACCAAAATGATATCAAAATTGGTTTTATAAATAAAATACCTATTGTTGGTATATGATAAATTAAAATACTATATATACTATATATGTTTATAATATAGCATAATACTATATATGTATAACTATATCCTAAATGTTAACTATTATGATTGATTCTTGTGAGTTATTTAAATAAGATTGTTGAGATAACTCAGTGAGGGTGATGTCACTGTTAAATATATATTAGTAAATATTTTATTGTAATGTATTTATGATAAATATAACCAAATGTTTAAGTTTTCCTACCCCAAACTCAACTCTTTGGAGCTCACCATTAATCCATTCAAACCTGTTGACCTGTTGCTGATAAAGACCTGAAAAGAGGAAAAACTCCAACTGACCTAGGAAGTTCCCTATCAGGTGCTCCTGATACCGAGACAGCTCAGCTATGAAGACTGTTAAAGTGGGGTGGACTCACTATGTTTGGATCAGGAGACCGATAGGAAATCTTTGGGAGGTACCAGTGTCACCTAAGAAAACTGTTCAAGCTGATTTTAAGAAAGAAAAAAAACCCAAAAAAAACCTAGTTTAGATAACTATATAAAAAATGAGAGGTTGGAATGTGGGATTAGGATCTTAAAAAGGGATTCTTGACTACCCTGTTAAGCTGATAATAATATAACTAAAAACACAGCCTCTCTAACTTTGAGATTTGATGCCTGCCAAGTATTATCTTATAAAAGTTTAAAATGTCACAGAATCAGACCCTCTAAGCATGCTTGTCCTTATGGTTAAATCTAAGATTTTTTAACCAAAGGGAACCCCAACTAACTCCCTAACTCACAAGATAATGATCCTAAAAACATAGAATTAGTCAAAATAAAGGACTTGAGACAGACTTTAGAGATTAAGACAGGATATAAGGGGATGAATGCCCGGGTTGAATGGGTAAAGTTTTCAATACAGGCTCTTACCAAAAATGACTACTACACATGTGCCATGACAAGACCACAGGCACAGGTTGTTCCTTTCACCAATCCTGATGAAATGTGTTGCATGATGGGCCTATATCAGAACAAGAATTCTTGAGAAAAATGAGACCTGTATGAGTCTGTCACTGTTGTTCCCATTGCTATGGGAGATGGAACTGAAGGAGGTCCCTCCCTTCTCCATAGGGAATGTGAGTTACTCTCTTGCTTCTATAGGCAGGGAGAATGAATTACTGAGCTCATGGGAGACTTGGCTACCTGCACCCACATCCTAAATGTCTCTTGTGTGTCATGCAAATACTCACCCCTCACCATTCCCCAGGCTGATGTCTGGTGGTATTATAAAAAAGGAAGCTCTATAATTTACTACCTCCCTATTAGACCAGGATTTGTACCTTTGTCTAGGTAGTCATTCCCTTCACACTGGCATTCCATCAGATCCCAGAACAAGAGGCTTTTTTAAACTTGGAGATCCTTATGAGGATCCTTTGACCCCAAAACATACATATTTGTGCAAATATATATGTTTGCACAGCAGAGTCCCCAGTAAATTTAAGACACAGAATTAGATAGTGGCTGGATTCAAGTCAATATTGTTCTGGTGGTCCACAATCAACAAACATGTAGATTAGAAAAACTATATTTACTATAACCAACAGAGGTTTGTTAACTAAAATAGAGATGCTATCAGGGAAATAACAAAACAATTAAGCTCTACCTACAAAATGGCCTTGGACAACAGGCTTGCTTTAGATATAATCTTAACAAAAAAAGGGAAAAAGTAAAAAAGAGGAAGTATATACAATGATAGACAGTCAATGCTGTACTTTTATTCCAAATAATACAACTCCAGTTGGTACCATAAGAAAATCTCTACAGGGTCTGACAACTCTGACTAATGAGTTAACAGAAAACTTGGGAACAGAAAACTTTCTCTGACCTAATGGAGCAATGGTTTAAAAAAAATTGAGAGAAAAATAACGATCTCAGTCCTGAGTTCTCTTATCATTGTGTTTGGGACAATGACTTTAATGAGATGTTATATCATTCTCTGTGTGGGGAGGTTAGGACAAAGACAGATATAGACAGTCCTTACTAAACAGTCCTCAGTTACCTACCAAAACAATCTGCTTCTGTTAAAAGCCTCAGACCCAGATCTTGAAAGTCAAGGAATATTATTTGAGTTTGAAGAAAAGAATAACAGTATATGATAAAGAGGGAGAAATTGTGAGAAAGGTAGTAATTTCTGTCAGAAGGGATAATTAGAATAACTCCATTTTATGCAAACTTCTATTTTTCTGTAAAATCCTACTTTTGTAAAATGTATATGTGCTTGTTTCACCATTCCTTAGGAAGACAACTTAGGACAAGGGGCACATGCCAGTCCATCTGCAATAAATTTTTTGTGTAACAAAGAGATTCCTGAGTCACAGTATCTATTCTGTCTAGCAACCATGACCTCATCAAACTAGCCAACTGGGTTAGACTGTAAGGCCATGCTTCCACCAATAGAATAAGAACAGTGATGGCCTCATGCATTAGGCATAAAATGCAGATGAATCACTAGCTCTGTGTGCCTGCTCCTTTGTCTGGCAGTTCACCATTTTGCAGAAATAAAGCTTGACTTGCCAAAAACTTTTCAAAAGTCTGGTTTCTTGTGTCCTGTTTGTAACATCTGAAAATTTATGTCCAACAGACTGGAAGCAAGAGTTGGAATAAGATGGCCAGCTCCAAACAGTACTCAGTAGCTCTGTGGAACAATCCCATGGCCTTAGTAGTCTTCAGAATGGATAGGAAGATCTGTGCTAGAGTATCTATGGATCCAAGAGTGCTGGGGTTAAGTCATAGATCAACCATGTAGCCTCACAGTTTTAAGATATCAATGGACCAGATCAGTTTTCCTGGCACAATTATCTGGCTCCTATGTTTATTCCACAAATAGGACTTCAGGATGTAATGGGGCACATTGAGTCTCTTACTAACTATATCAAAAGAGCTCCAGATGACACCACAGAGGGTATTTTGTTATTAAATTCAGAATTAAAAATGATGAGAAAATCCATTCCACAAAACCAAATGGCCATAGCTATTCTAATAGTAGCACAACATGGAACAAATGCCATTGTCAAAACAGAATGTCCTGTGTTCATTTCTAATATCTCTGCAAGTGTGTCCTCTGCTTTGCACGATTGTAGGAGGCCACTGTCAGATGTCTCAAAGCCCGGCATCTGAGGGCACTTGAGGTCACCTGAAGACACAACTCTGCCATTTAGCACAGACACACAACAGAGTTTGTTATAATAATAATGAATCATCATGGATGACCATGCACATACCACACAGTTATGTGAGGTAGCCCAAAATGTTTTGTCTTACTGTGTCTTACCTAAGCTGATAAAGAACTACTATAAGTTCTGTTCTGGAAATTAAAGTTTGGTACCTGCTTTTGTAGTGTCTGCTCCATGTATGTTCTTTTCTTTGGTAATCTTGCCTGACTGGGCCTCCCTTTGGTCCACCAGCTCCAACACTTGGAGTAGTCTAGTAGGATGATCAAGTGAGTGTCCCCACCATGGCATCTGCAGAAGCAATGCTGGAAAGTAGGGGAGTACCCTGGAGAGTTACTGCAATGTATCCCATAGCCTCACTCTGCCTGCCAGTAGCAACATTCTTTGCAGCTTGGAAAGCTTCCAAGAACTGGGAGGCAATTAACCTGACACCTGGAGATGTTTTATGGGACTTGTAAATGCTGGAGGCACAAATTCCTCTCCCCCACAATTGCCAGTGCCAAATCTGGGCAGATCTGATAGCGTCTGGCTTAGATGCTGAGAAGGTGGATGGGCAGCCCTTAAATGTGTTGCTGTATTTGTGACAGCATTTGCTCCCTGACCATGGGGGCAAAGGGAAAAGCAGCCCCTGCAAAGCAGGATGAGCTGACTCTGGCAGCCTTTTACCCAGACTAGGAGACAAGCTGAGGTACCTGGTTGCTAGGGACCCTGGGAGACTGGAGGTCACATGTGGAATTAACTATTTATTGGTCCCCCAAAAATGTTCAGCATGTACTGGCATTGTTGGATACTGGAGCTGAGTCAATGCTGATCCATGGCAACCCTGACTATTTTTTATAGGACCTACTGCACACATAGAAGGGTATGGAGGCCACTATATTATGGTCCAGAAGGCCAAGGTGACTTTGAGCATTGGTTGTTTGCAAGTTCCTATGATGTTTATGTTTCCCCAGTTGCTGAATATATCCTGGGGGTGGACATGCTGACTGGTACTGAGTTACACACCATACAGGGAGAATTTTGTTTGCAGATTTACATGATAAAAATTATTGTCCAAGGTCATCCTCTTCATGCTCTGCTGACTCTCCCATAGGCAATGCAGGTTGTGTGTGTGAAGCAGTACTAGCTGGGGGTCATGAGGAAATAGAACTGATTGTTTTGAGGTTGGAAGAAGCTGGAGTGATACGCCTTGCACAAAGTCCTTTCAATTCTTCTGTTTGGCCTGTGTGGAAGCCTGATGGAACTTGGAGAATGACTGTGGATTATGGGCAACTGAATAAAGTGACTCCTCCATTGCATGCAGTGGTACCCAATATTCCTGATTTGATGGACTGGCTCACACCGATGTTGGGTCTATATCACTATGTAGTGGACTTGGCCAATGCATTCCTCTCCATTGCTATCACACCTGAAAGTCAGGACCAGTTTGCTTTCACCTGGGAGGGCAGATAATGGACTTTTCGAGTGTTTCCACAAGCATATTTGAATAGCCCTATTTTGTGCAATGGCCTGATGGTCCAGGGTCTGGCCACATGGACCAAGCTGCACTCTGTGTCTTTGTTCCATTATATTGATGCTATAATGTTAAATTGTGATTCCCTTACATATTTGCAAGCTGCCACACACAATCTAAAAAAGCTCTGCTGGGCTGGGGGTGGGCCATCAATAAGACAAGGTCCAGGGCCCTGGCTTATCTGTCAAATTCTTGGGTATTATCTGTTTGGGTAAAACAAAAGTAATCCCTGATGCAATAATTGATAAGATCCAGGCACATCCCAGACCAACAACTGTACATCAGTTACAAGCATATGTGGGCTTGCTAGGTTTCTGGTGGGCATTCATTCCACACCTAGCCACCTTGTTGTGCCCTCTATACCAGATGACTCAAGAGGGTGCAACATGAAAGTGGATTGATGCAGCAGAAGCTGCTTTGCAGAACTTGAAGAGGGCAGTCACTCAAGTATAGGCCCTTAAAGTTGTTTACTGTACACTCCCTTTCACCATAATGGTGAATGCTGATGAAGTTGGGTTTGTGACAAAAGCAGAGGAAGTGGAAGCACCCTATTGGCTTTTGGTCACAGGTGTGGAAAGGAGCTGAAAGCAGGTATTCCCTGATTGAGAAGCAGTAGATAGCAGTATACACTACTCTGCACACCTGTGAAGGAATCAAGACTCATGGGAGCTTGGTCAGACTATAACACATGTGGTGTACCATGTGTCAGGACATAGGCCACTCCTCTCACCACGGGATGATTTAGCAGAGTTCACTTTTTTTTTGTATTAAATACTTTTATTGGTACATTGTAGGTATACAACACAATTGCATTTCTCATTGGGAACTGTACCTTTACATAATGCATCTTGGTTCTTATTTTTTCCCCATTCCTAGCCCTCCCTTCAAGCCCTCCACCCTTCCCTATTTACAAAGACTTTACTTCCATTTTTTCCTTTTCTTATCATTTTTCCTTCCCCTTCTTTCATTTCCCCTGCCCCTCCTACTACCCCTACCCCTTTGGACCTTTTCTTCCTATTTTACATTATCGATTACTCATTCTAATCATTGGTACATTTTAGGTATACAATGTAATGACATTCATCATTGGAATTTTGCACCTTTACATAGTCTCTCTTGGTTCTTATATTTCACCCTTGTCCAGCCCTCCCTTCAACCCCTCCAATCCTCCCTATTTACAAAGATTTTGTTCCTATTTTTCCATTTTCTCATATTAATCCCATTTCCTTATATCCTTTCGCCTAGCCCTCCCACTTCCTTCCATTTTGCCGCTTTTCTTCCTATTTCACATGACCTATTATACATTTAGTCCTTATTTACACTTTCAGTTTCTCACACCAGAAAAACTATTCGGTATTTATTCATGTGTGTCCTATTTATTTCACTTAAGAGTATCTTCTCAATGTGCATCCACTTAGCTATACATGTCTCTAATTTCTCATTTTTTATGGCTGAGTAGTACTATATTTTTAAAAAACCACATCTTCGTTATCCAGTTTCCAGTTGATAGGCATTTGGGCTGTTTCCAAGTTTTAGCTATTACAAACTGTGCTGCTATGAACATGGGTGCACATATATCACTGTGGTATGATTCTTTTAATTCTTTGGGGAAGATAACCAGCAGGGGAATAGTGGGATCAAATGGGACTTCTAGTTCTACCTCTTTGAGGTGTCTCCATACTGATTTCCACAGTGGTTGCACCAGTCTACACTCCCACCAGCAGTGGAGCAGGGTTCCTCTTTCCCCACAGCCCTGCCAGCATTTGTTATTGGTGGATTTCCTGATAGCAGCCGTTCTTTCTGGAGTGAAGTGGAATCTCAGCATTGTTTTCATTTGCAACTCTCGAATGATCAGTGATGTTGAACATTTTTTCATGTATTTATTTGCTATTTCTACTTCTTTGTCTGAAAAATGTCGGTTCATTTCAGATGCCCATTTTTGGATTGGGTCTTTAAATTTGGGTGGTCTGATCTTTTTAAGTTCTTTATAGATTCGAGATAGTAAACCTTTGTCTGAGGAAGAGCAGGTGAAGATTTTTTCCCACATTGTAGGTTGCCTCTTCACACTGCTGGTGGTTTCTCTTGCTTTGCAGAAGCCTTTTAATAAGAAGAGATCCCATTTGTTGATTGTGCTAGTTCACAGGCAACTAAGGTTTTGTTCATAAAATCTTTTCCTACACCGATGTCTTCAAGGGTTCTACCTAACCTCTGTTCCAACTGGTTCAGAGTTTCTATTTTAATATTTAGATCGTTAATCCACTTTGATTTTATTTCAGTGCATGGTGAGAGATACAGGTCTAGTTTTAATCTTTGGCAAGTTGAAGCCCAATTTTTCCAGCACCATTTATTAAAGAGGCTATCTTTCCTCCAGTGAGGGTGTTTGGCTCCTTTGTCAAAGACGAGATGGCTGAGTGTGTCTGGTGTTGTTTCTGCATCTTCTACTCTGTTCCACTGGTCCTCAGGTCTGTTTCTTTGCCAGTACCATGCTGTTTTTATCACAGTAGATTTGTAGTATAGTTGCAGGTTGGGGATTGTGATACCCCCTGCCATGTCTCTGTGACCTAGAATTGCTTCTGCTATTCTGGGTCTCTTCTTGTTCCAAATGAATTTTTCGATTATTTTCTCAAGGTCCATGAAATATACTGTTGGGATCTCAATTGGAATTGCATTAAATCTATATAGCAGTTTTGGAAGTATGGCCATTTTCACTATATTAATCCTTCCTGCCCAGGAACAGGACATGTCTGTCCATTTTCTGATATCATTTTCAATCTCTCTTTTCAGAGTGCCATAATATTCAGAGAAGAGTTCTTTTATTACTTTCTTTAGGTTGATTCCTAGGTATTTCAGTTTTTTGGATGCTATTGTGAAAGGAATTATTTGCCCTATTTCTCTCTCAGTGAGTCTGTCATTTGTGTAGAGGAAAGCTATTGATTTCTGTGCGTTGACCTTGTAACCAACTACATGACTGAATTTGGGTATTAAGTCTAGAAGAATTTTGGTGGAGTTCTTGGAGTCTTCTATATAGAGTATCATGTCATCTGCAAATAATGACAATTTGACTTCTTCATTACTTATCTTTATTCCTTTTGTTTCTTTCTCTTGTTTAATTGCAATGGCTAATGTTTCCAGAACTATATTGAACAAGAGTGGTGATAGTGAACATCCTTGTCTTGATCCTGATTTGAGTATGAAGGATTTCAGTTTTTGACCATTTAGTATCATACTGGCTGTTGGTTTTTCATAGATGGCTTTTATCAGTTTGAGGTAGAGACCATCTATTCCAATTTTTTGTAGGGTTTTTATCATAAATGCATGTTGGGTTTTGTCAAATGCTTTTTCTGCATCTGTGGAGATAATCATATGGTTTTTGTCCTTGACTCTACTGATATAGTGTATTACATTGATTGATTTGTGTATGTTGAACCATCCCTGCATCCCTGGGATGAATCCTACTTGATCAGGTTGTATGATCTTCTGCATTCTATTTGCTAATAACTTATTAAGGATTTTTGCATCTATGTTCATTAGTGAGATTGGCCTATGGTTCTCCTTTTCGGTTGGGTCTTTCTCTGCTTTGGGGATCAAGGTGATGCTTGCTTCTAGGAATGAATTTGGGAGTATTGCTTCCCTTTCAATTTCATTGAAGAGTTTAAACAGTAGTGGCAGCAGTTCCTCTCTAAATGTCTTGTAGAATTCAGCAGTGAAGCCATCAGGGCCTGGGCTTTTCTTAGTTGATAAATTTTTAATTACATTTTCAGTTTCATTGCTTGATATTAGGTTGTTCAGAATTTTTAGGTCTTCTTTGTTCAACTTTGGTAATTCATATGTATCTAGGAATCTGTCCATTTCTTCTGTGTTGTCCATCTTATTGGCATATAGGTTTTGGAAGTAGGTATTGATGATCCTCTGGATTTCTGCTGGGTCTGTTGGAATTTCACCCTTTTCATTCCTAATTGCATGGATTTGGGCCTTTTCTTTCCTTTTTTCAACAAGGTTGGCTAAGGGTTTGTCAATTTTGTTGATTCTTTCGAAGAACCAACTCTTGGCTTCATTGATTTTTTGTATCGTTCTCTTAGTCTCCATTGCATTGATTTCTCCTCTGATCTTTATAATTTCCTCCCTTGTATGAGCTCTCGGGTTGTCCTGTTCTTCTTTTTCTAAAAGGTTGAGGTTCAGCATCAGGTTGTTTAATTGGGCTCGTTCTGTTTTCCTAATATGAGTATTCACTGCTATGATTTTCCCTCTTAAGACTGCTTTCATTGTGTACCATAGATTCCGATATGTTGTATTGTCATTGTCATTTAATTGAAGGAACTGTCTGATTTCTTCTTTAATTTCCTCTGTGACCCATTGGTTATGCAGAAGTGTGTTGTTCAATTTCCACATGTTTATGAAATTTTTTGAGTTTCTTTTGCTACGGATCTCCAATTTCATTGCACTATGGTCTGATAATATACAGGGGATAAATGCAATTCCTTTGCACTTACTTAAACATGTTCTATGTGTGAGTATGTGGTCTATTTTGGAGAATGACCCATGTGCGGCTGAGAAGAATGTGTATTCTGATTTTGTGGGGTGGAACACTCTGTAAACATCTGTTAAGTTCATTTGTTCAAGAGTTCGATTGAGTTCTAGTATTTCATTACTTATATTTTGTCTAGTTGATCCATCCATTTGTGACAGTGGGATGATGAGGTCCCCCACTACAGTTGTATTAGTGCATATATGGCTTTTCATGTCTGTTAGTATTTGTTTTATATAGTTGGGTGCACTAGTGTTTGGTGCATATTTATGATTGTCATATCTTCCTCTTGGATTCTTCCCTTTACAAGGATGTAGTGTCCTTTTTCATCTCTCTTAATCAATGTTGGTTTGAAATCTACTTGATCTGCCAAGAGGATAGCTACTCCTGCTTTTTTGCAGGTTCCTGTCGCATGGAGTATTGTTTTCCACCCTTTAACTTTCAGTCTATGAGTTTCCTTTTGAATTAAGTGTGTTTCTTGTATGCAGCACATCGTTGGATTTTGCTTCTTGACCCATTATGCCAGTCTATTTCTTTGGATTGGTGAATTGAGACCATTAACATTGATGGTTATAACTGAAACATATTGACTTGTCATTGCCATGACTTTTTCTTTTTGTTGGGTTCTCCCCCTTTCCATATAATTTCTTGTCATGCCAGATGGGTTCATTTTGCTTTGCTTCCAGGGTTTGTGATCCTCAATGTCTGTTCCTAGGATATTGCGTAAAATTCTTTGGAGTGCTGGTTTCGTATTCACGAAGTTCCTAAGGTGCTCTTTGTCATGAAAGTATCTTATATCTCCATCCATTTTGAAAGATAGTTTTGCAGGGTACATCAATCTGGGTTGGAGGATATTTTCTTTTAGGGCTTGGAATATGTCACTCCAAGCTCTTCTTGCCTTAATGGTTTGTGTTGAGAAGTCTGCTGTGATTCTGATGGGCTTTCCTTTGTATGTGATTTGTTTCTTTTCTCTGACTGCTTGTAGAACTTTGTTCTTCTGTTGTGTTTCTGGAATCTTAACAATTATATGCCTATGTGTAGATTTTTTTTTGATCAAGACTATTTGGAGTCCTATATGCCTCACTTATCTGTATGTCAAGCTCTTTTCCCCTGCTTGGGAAGTTTTCTGCCATTATTTCTGTGAAGAGATTTTTTATTTCATCTCCATTCTCTCCTGTTTCTTCACTGAGTCCAATCAGTCTTATGTTATTCTTCTTTGCATCATCTAGCAGCTGCTGGATTGATCTCTCATGTTCCCTTATAATTTTGAAGCAATTTTTCTTTTCCTGGTTACTAATTGCAATCTTATCTTCTATATCTGAAATTCTGTCCTCACATTGGCTCATTCTGCTCTGTAGACTTTCAGTGGAGTTTTTCATGTCCTGGAAATCTATTTGCATCTGTTTTATGGATTCCATTTGTTTCCTATGTTGGGATTCCGTCATGTTCCTGAGCTCCTCTCTAGATTTATTAATCATGTCTTGCACTAAGGGCACAATTTCTTCTGTTATCTGAGAAATTATTTCTGATTTCATTTTTTCCAGATCCCCTTTTGTTGCCAGTTCAGTGGGTCCAGGTGGTTGAGTACCAGAGTGTTCCATCTCATTTGCCTTTGGGGTTGCTGTAGGTGATCTGGTAGTCTGGTTTTGAGACTTATTTATGTGTTTTCTCATTTCAACTGGTGTGGGGTCCTGATGGCACCTGCATGGACTACCTGCTCTGAGCTGGGAGAGGTGGGACAGGGGCCAGGAGCAGTGGTAGGGATGGTGGCCCAAAAGCCCTTTCCTCTGGGCTGGGAGCAGCGGGAGGGATGGTGGCTGGAAAGCCCCTTCCTCTGGTCAAGGAGCAGTGGGATGGTGGCTCGGAAGCCCCTACCTCTGGGCCAGGAGCAGCAGGACTCAGTGTTATGGTCTGGTGCTCTGGTGTACTCTGTGTCTTTGTAGTGTGGAACCAGGTGGCTGCCCCAAAGACATGTTCTTATTCACAGTCATTAAACTGGACAAAGTTTGTCAATATTTGTGTTCTTCATAATTCAAATTTTAATAGATCAATTTTAAAATTCACAATAATGGTTAATAATGTAGAGTACCAGAACAATACAATAGCAGCCAGGCACATTTTAATACCCTTCCTTTCCTGATTTTAATTGCAGAAGTTTTGTAGGAACTCTTGCCTGTGAAAGAGTTTACTTTCAAAAATTCATTAATTCAAGGTCACGATGTTAACTCAAGTTAGTAAAGAGAGGTATTTGAAATCTCTCAGAAAAACATATCAATTTAAAATTCTGATGCTATTATTTTAATTTATCACTGAAATATTAATGCAATTTTATTTTGACATTCTTATCAAACTCCATTTTCAGGTAATTCTCAGTAAAGAGATGGAAAATAACAGATTAGTTTCTGGCATAGCTGAAACTACCCTCTGGCAAGATCTTTTTCAAATGTCAAATCTGGTCTCTCAAAAAGGATAGGACAATTCAGTTTAAGGATTATATACATTTAACCTAGTGACATTAATGGTAATATTTTTGTGCCTAATAGGGATCATGTTTAAGGCTTACTGAATTTAATTTGCAAAATATCATTAGAACGTTAAGGAAAAAAGTCACATCTTTCCACCTAAAAGAAGGAAGAGACAAGGACACAGACCCTAGGAAAAGAATGACAATGAATAACCAAAAACTTAATTTTAGGTATAGAGATAGTTTTTTTGTTTTGTTTTGTTCATTTTTTTGTTTTTGGTCTTGGGGATTGAATCCATGGGTACCTCTCTAGCCCCAGACCTCAATTTTTGAGACAAGTTACCAGGTCTCCTAGGTTGGACTACAACATGTTATCTTCTGCTTCAGCCTTCTAGAATGCTGAGATTATAGTTAAGATAGTTTGTGCTTTAATGTTAGAAACTGTACTTTCTCCAGAATACTAAAGATTCACATATACTTGAGCAGAACTTAAAGTTTTCACATTGAAACATTAGATTTTAAAGCTCAGTTTCTCAAACAGTATAATTTTCCTGACCAATCATATCTAGTTTAGTTTTAGTATTTTTCCCTACGATCCCACTGAGGCCCTTTGTCAGGTAATTTTTACAGCAAAATTGTAACATGGGAATAATCAACCTATAGGATTATATATATAACCACTTAGCTAATATTGATCCAATAGGGCAATGAGTCATGTAGCTAGGATGTATAGAGAAAACAAAGCTGTTTTTTAGTATGGGTCTTGATGTTCTGATCACCCACCTATGTACTTGATGCCTACCTGGACCCCCTGGACCAGTGGTGCTAATTACAGTATAATCTCAAGTTGGTATTTACTGCTAGGAAAGCCTGCAGGCCTTGGTATTGCTTCTCCATGCTGAGGCCTAGTTGTCTTCAAATTTGCTCCCAGTCACAATTCTGAAGTATTTATTCTTGTGTTGATTTTCTTGAGGGCGCAAATCCCTTTCTGATTGTGTATTAATATCTATCTAATTTAGCTGTGTATAATCTTGTAAGATATCATCTCATATTCACTAACTTTTTCTGTCACTTCTACAATGTGTAATGACACCCAAATAGCTCCCATTTTTAGCTGAAGTTTATCACAAAAATCATTTTTATTTCCAGAATATTAACAAAGTGAATTCTGTCAGAAGTAGTTGTATGTTGTTTGGGCACAGTGGGAAAAAACAGCACTTGTGAAAAATAAAATGAAATAAGACTTGAAAATTGCTTCCAGGATGGTGTGACACAAAATGTGGAGACAGCTCAATTTTTATCTCTCTATTTTTTAGCATGCTTAAAATTTTATTTTCATTTTAAAATTTTTATCAATGCATGTTTGTAGAACATAATGATTACATTCACTGTTGGGAATTAGTTCATGTAAATAATACATCTTAATTCTATTTTCATTCCCTTTATCTCCCCTCCCTTCCTCTTTGATCATCTTCCCTTTTGCAAAAGATCTAAATACCTGTTTATTATTGTGATCGTTTATTTTCTTTAATTTATTTTTATTTTGAGTTTCTCAAGTAAAAGAAACCATGAATCTCTTAAGGCAGAATCATAACATATATTATCTTGAAAACTTACAGTTTTAATCGAATGGAGTACCTAATATAGCTTCAGAAATTTAGAAAAACTTAGTACAACATATTCTGAAATCAATTTCTTTGAAATTTGCAATCTTACCTTTGCTGCTTTCTTCCCCTTAGATGTCCACTGATTAAGGATAAAATGGAGGCACAGGAAGACAAAACAAAACAGAAACAAAAAAAATAAAAAATCAACTCCAATTTGTTTAATGAATATACATATTTTTAAAAGCTTGTCAATATTCCCACTGCAACCATACATAATTTTCATCTGTGATAACTATTTTCATCTGCTGTAATTTTTAGTGGTTTCAGTGAAAGTATATAATAACATTGTAAATATCATGCAACAATATGAAGAGCCATATAAAAACTTTCAACTACCATGAAGAAATTAAGTTAGGTAATTAGTCTACAGAGGCATTGACCAAAAAAAGGGCACCTTTGAATCAGATGTTCTCTTATGATATAATTTGTTTCTATCTGTTTTAAATGAATGGATCATTATTTCAAGCTTGAACATATTTCTTAATTTAAGAAAGATGAACTAGGCAGGCAAGTTGGAAAATCATGATTAGGGAATAGACTGTATCTACTACATGGCATTGGGATTCTATCTCTAATTGTTAAGTCCATAATTTGGGGGGGTTCCTAACGACATCTTAATTCTTAAGAATTAATTCTTAATTAAATTCTTAAATTAATTCTTAATTAAACTTATTCAACTAAATCCTTTGGAAACCATCATGGTAAAGCCATTTTGTTAATTTTACTTAATATTCCTCCCATGACCTTTTGTACACTTGTTAATTTAGTTTTTAGGATTCAAGAAATATTTAGGTCATTTGTCCTTGTATATTTAATCTCTTTTCTAGAGGATGAAAATACTACACGATGAATGGACCAAATATCTATATTTCTAATTAATGATGCTCTCAAAACTCCTGTCTTCTCAGATATTGTCTCAGTTCTTGTCCTTTATAGAGTAATGCAAAAGTTCTTAGGAAAGCCTTCTTGAATACAAAAAAATCACATAAAATTGGGATGGAGGTAGGGCTTATTCTGAAACAAGGGCAAATGCGAAGAAACATATTGTTAATGTAATAAAAGGATAAATGCCATATATTTTTATCCAATGCCTTGTAACCAGGCCAAAATGTTATACATTTTCTGTCATTTTAAAGCAACTTGTACTGGGCATTGTGGCACATGTCTGTAATCCCAGCACTCTGGAGGCCAAGGCAGGAGGATTGCTGTGAGTTCAAGGTGATCCTGGGCTACATAGTGAGTCCAAGTCCAACTTGAACTACATAGTTAGACCATCTCAAAAAAAGTAACTTGAGCTTCTAAAATTAGAATTGAGGTAAGTATTCAGTTATGAGTTTGATTCTATTATCTAATAAAATAAAAGTGTACTTTTATCCTTCTTTAGGTGTTTATTTTATTTTTATTTTATTTATTTATTTATTTTTTGGTGCAGGGAATTGAACTCAGGACCTTATGTTTGGGAGGCAAGCAGTGGAACCACTGAGCTAAATCCGCCAGGCCTAGATGTTTATTTTAACCTTAAGATATGCATATTTTCTATTTTCATTGATAAATTCAACCATCAATGGCTTAATAGTAGAATTTAATTTGTAAAAGTGGAGTCTGAAAAAAAAAGTCTCAAATAATTTCCAAGAAAATCTTTGGACTTAAATGTCTTAAAAATATCAGTATTTACATATCTCTTTACTATGAATAATAATGCTTGAATAACAGATTAAAATATTAACTTTTCAAATAAATAATTACATAGACCGAAAACTCCCAAAATTTAAATCATATATAAAAATATAACATTAGTAACATGCTATATTCTGTAAAATTACTGTGTATCTTTTTATGTTTGCCCTATTAGAAGTTACTTTCAAGAATACAGTGGAATTTAGTTAGATGTTTTATCCAATATCACTGAGCAATCCAAAAATATTAAAATATAAACATATGAACATATAAAAATATTAATTAATCATGTCTAACTGAATAATTTAATAAGCTATTGAAAAGTTATGACAATGTTTAAGGGTAATAAAGACTTTGAGGTCATAACATAAGAATGTGTTTAATACCCTAATTATAAATTTTAATTGAAAGCATTGCATGTGTTTTGTTACTTTTGCCTTTATTTCAGAATTTCTACCTAGTAAAGCTTAAGATAAATAATGTAAAAAAGTTTAATATGATGGTATTTGCATTTATCATACAACAGGGATACAACAAAATCTGTCATTGTGAGTATGTTATAATGTCTTCCTCCTTGGCAAACATTAATATTAAAATAAAGTTTAAAAATATATTGGTAGACATGCAGGTAAGTTGGTAAATTAATACCAGATTTGATGATAGAAATATTTTTCATAAAATACCAATTCTGGAAGGGGGAAATGCTGAACAGTAACTTCTATTTTAAGAGAATTATTTTTTCCTTTATTTAAAAACTGTCCCTCAAATAGCCAACTTTAAAACAACAAAATCATATCTAAACTAAATTATATATAATGAGAATGGGTAGAAAATTTAACCAGTTTAAAGTTTATTGGCTCAGATTTCCATGACCTACATTAGTAATATAATTTCATAGGTTCTTATTAACTATGTTTGAATACATTTTGTTACCACCAATAGATGAATATTTCTTATACTACATCTGAATTTCTAGATTGATAGAGCTAATTGAGTATAGCTGATAAAAGAGACAATATAGAGTACAAAGAAAGTAACAAAGCTTGTTAATGTCAAGAATACCATCCAAATAAGAAGCATCCAAAAATTTCAGTCATTTCTAAGTCATGTAGTAATAGTACATTTAAAAACAATTTAAAGTATTTTGGTACAATTGAGAAAAACATGATCAACTAATTTAGGTATTTCTCTGTATCTATGTGCTTCTGTAATTGGTGGGAACAAGATGCCCTGTTTTTGTCTGTTTTGGGACTGTGTATTCAGATCACAAGCATGAAAGATGAGGTCAATAAAAAATGAGATCTATAGCCCCCCAAAATATTGCTACTGTGCAGTCTGCCCAAAGACAACTCCTTTATTTCATCCTTGGGTTTACAACTTTTCTTTTTTTAACTTAGTTACATAAAGTATAGAGTTTTTCTGGCTTCAAATTGGGGATTTCTGTGTATTGTTGCTGCTTACAGAGTGGCTGTACTGAACATAAGCATTAGGGATTTTTGACCATTAAGAATAATGATAGAAGAAAGAACAACTCTGGAGTTAAAAGTAAAGGAGCTTACATCTTTACACAGTTACCAGAAAGAGGAAGAAACCTGCCAGAGATCAGACACTAGAACTTATCTTCAATCACTACCCTTTCCCTGCTGATTAGGAGTAAACCAAAAGAGAACATATACAGGAGATAATGCACTTGAAGAGCATACATTCACTTTAAAAAATGACTATAATCTCACCTAATAAGCACAAATCATCTTTACATATTTGTTCACTGTGTCAGGTGAAATGTCACCTTGGCATTTGCACTAATGTTCAAGTTAAATAAAAATACTTATCAGAATAATACTGGCAGCCTTTCATAGGAATGAGAGTGTTAATGATGCTGTCTTTTTAATGTCATGGTCAAAATGTTGCTGTAAATGCATATTGTTAATAAATATTTGTCTAATGTATGAATGAAACTAGAGAATAAATTTCTTTCCTGTGTTTGTATGAAGTGTAGTGTGTGTTTGTGTGTGTGTATTTGAAGCACAACAAACTAGAAATTTGTATGGTCAGGATTCTAATATTACCCAATGTGGAATATCTTCTTCCAACATGCACTTAAAAATCAAGTACTTAGATGATGTAAATTAGGAAAAATTTCACAGCTTGATGTTTATTAATTTTTACTTGTCTTACATAGTTATAACTACTATGACCCAGTTTATTTTGGTAGAATGACACATGTGATATTATATTTCAAAACTCTGTTCAGGTATTTCATTTGAATGCATGTGGTTTTAAAGAAAAGATATTAGTAAATCTAATAATAACAAGAAAACTAAATTTGCTTTACTGTATGTTTATTATATCTTTCCTTTCTAAAATGTAAATTTTCACTTCAAGAGAACAAATTTATCATGATACATCTAGATAGTTCTATTGCTTTATCATGTATTTTTCCAAAAGTTTAGACTGGAATTAAGATTGTATAGATAGTGTCAACAGAGCAGTGAAGATAATGTAACATTTGCAATAAGATATGCATTTCAGTCTTGATTCAACATGTTTGTTATGGCTTGTACCTAGATGGCCCATCAAAGCCTCATGGGTCATAGGTGGGGCTTGCTGAAAGTAGCTGGATCTAGAGAGTGTAATGCTGGAATCAAGGATGTGATGCTGGGATTTAATCATGGTGTGACACTAAGATTAAGGCTGCCCTATCCTGTGTATGAGTGCTACTCACCCTAAGGGTGGGTAACCTGGATAGGATACAAGGGACAGAAAGAAGTTAGTTGCTTATTGCTTGCTGCTTACTGTCTTGCTGCCTTCTTCCTACCTTGAACTTTTTCTTCTTTGATTCCCCTCTCCTATGCCAACCTACCTTGGAGCCAGCTAACTATGAACTGGAACCTTGACAAACTGTCAGCAAAACAAACTTTTCCTCCTTTAATTTTGTGTGTTGAGTATTTTGTCTCAGCAATGAGAAAAGTAACTAAGACAATGTTATTCAAACAAAGTTTAAAACATTGTACATTTCCCTCTATACTAAATCATTAACTGCATCATTAATTACATTTATTGATGATGACATTAGCAATGATTATATCAATTATAGGAGCACTAATACTCCATATTCTACTTTTACAACTATTATCACCTTTCATTTATTATATGAAACACATTCCAGTAAATGCTTTCAAAATATCATCTCATTTATTTGTTACAGGGACCCTATGATTGTAGGCAAATTATTCTCATTTTACAGAAGAGGAAAATGTGGAATAAAGAAGTTAACAGATTTACTTGTTACTCTACTTGTGAGGGACAGAGCTGTTTCTTGAATTCTAAAGTTCATATTCAAGAATGTAAGTTCCATTTCAGTAGGTATTTTTTTCATTTGAGATTTTCTAATCCCCAGAGCCTAAAAATGTGGCTGGCAAAAAGGACTCCTGCAATAAATATCTATAGACTGAATTAAAGGTATACTCTTCTCTTATTTAAACTTGTGATTCTAGATAATTACAGCCAGTGTATAAAACTTAATTATGGATCTTAGTTAAAAACATAAATTTTGGAGCTGTAGTGTGTGGGCTGAAATTCTAGCTCTGTGACTCAGTACTCATGCTACCTCAAGGCATTTTTCTTCCTGTTCATTTGGTTAGTCTCTGTTATGGCTTGTACCTACATATCCTTCCAAAGCCTCATGCACTCATAGGGGACATTTTTGAGCTGGTTGGATCTAAGGCATGTAATGCTGGGATTAAGGGTGTGTGGTACTAAATTAGTCCATGATTGGAGTTAACAAAGTTCTGGGTATGGATATTGGAAGCCTCACCCTGGGTGTGGATGTTGCCAATTGATAGGCTCATAGCCTGGATGAAATATAGAGGGAGTGAGGAAAGACAGATTTGTTGCAACTACTTGCTGCTTGCCATGGACTATTTCTCCTCTGTAATACCCCTCTGCCTTGCCACCCTGCTTTGGAGCCAGCCAAATGTGGACTCAAACCTCCACAAACTGTGAGCTGAAATAAACCTTTAACTCTCTCCTTTAACTCTAGCTATCTGGTATTTTGCCTCAGCAGCAAAAGTAACTAAGGTAGATTCATTACCTATAGAATAGAGAAATGAGTTTTTAACTTCAGAATGTTTGCCAGAAGAGTTAAAGGAGTAAATTAAGCCCTTCAAAAATAGTTGCCACTTGTAAGAGTTATATATGTGTTAACTACTGTTATAAGTAATTTATTTTACCCTCTTTACTGATGATTTACATACCATTCAATTCACCCATTTAATATGTCAAATCAACTCTTTTAGTATATATACACATAAATGTAACCATTGCTACAGCCAGTATTTTTTTTCCCCCAGTACAGGAGATTGAACTCAGCACCTTGCATATGTGAGGCAAATGCAGTGCCACTGAGCTAAATCCCTGGCCCAACAGCCAATATTAGAATCGAATTATTATTAAAACAAACTTCATATTCTTTCACTATCATCCTTATCCCTCCATCATTCAACAAGCACTAATCTATTTTCTGTCTCTAAAATTTTTCCTGTTCTGAACATAAAAATGGAATTAATATGAAATGTTACTTTCAACTGGATTCTTACACATAGTATGATTTCAAAGTTCACTTTTATTGTAGCATGTTTTAGTACTTTTTTTCCTTTTTTATGACCAAATAATATTTCATTATATGTGCTTAACACATTGCTTAAACAATCATTTATTTATGGGCTTTTGATTTGTCAGTAAATTTTGGCTGTTATGGATAATGTTGCTGTAAAAATGTGTAATTTTCTATATGTACATACATTTTCATTTTTTATGGATACTTTGGTGCATAATTGCTGGCTCAGGTAGTTACTCTGTTTAATTGTTTGATGAACTTTTAGATTATTTTCCAGGGCTGGGAATTTAGCTCAGTGGTTCCGCTGCCTGCCTCGCAAGCACAAGGTCCAGAATTCGATCCCTGGTACCAAAAAAAAAAAAGTCCTCTCATGGATTATTTTCCAAAAAAAACCATATCCTTTTACATTCTCCCCAGTAGTGTATGAGGATTTCAATTTATGTCCTCACCAAGGTAATTTATTTTTAATTCATTAACTTCATAATTAAAGACTGTGTCCAAATATTTTAAACACTATATACTTATGTCTAAAATAGTTTAAATGTATTAATAAAGTTACATAGCATGACTATTTCACTATATGAGCTGAATGAATTAATCCATAGTACTAAGATGACATCGACAAATTGCCAAAATTAACATTTCAGAGGATTGAAAAGTTACCTATTTCTTGATATTAATGTCTGTTATGTGTAATACATAATTTAAATACAAAAATTCTTTTAAAAAAAAACAAATGCATTTAAGTGGCTATCAAATACTATTTATTAAAGTTCCAATGGCTATAAATCATTTAAAGTCCAAGTAAAATGACAGAAGAAAACATAGGAGATCACGGAGCAATGAAACTAAAGAAATAAAGAAAATTAAATTAAATGATTTTTCATGGATCTTCCACCTTTTCATTGGAACAAAAAGATTATACAAAGTACCAGAATAGAGTAAAATTAAAGATATATTATATCCCTACCCTTCACCAGTAATTACATCTGAGTTAGAGTACAAGTGCACATTTTTTTCTCATATAATTATTTTGATTTATTCTAAACCTCACTCTTTCCCTGAAACTGTCTTACACTATGACACTAATAAAAGCAATGTAACAGAAACATTTGCTTTTGGAAAACATGGCATGCCAGTCAAAACAGAGCTTCGTTGTTAATTATTTACATTTTGTATAAAGATACCTCTGTTTGCTGCTAAAGATGTATGAAATTATCTTCAATATAATTTTAAATTACAGATAATCTTAATATATCGTTCTTGTGAAATTTGAAAAACTGACTGAAGTTGTTGCATTATGTATGTTCAAGCTTGTAGATGTTTGCAAAATGAACATCAAAGCCATAAAAGTATTATGAGTTTAAACAATAGAATACAAATGATAGTTCTTTTTGCTAGGAGAAATGATTTTTTTTAAATGCAATAAATACTGGATTACATTTTTTTTTGAGACAAAGCCTTGCTATGTAGTTCAGGCTGGCCTTGCACTCAAAAACAATCCTCCTGCCTCAGCCTCTAGAATTCTGTTATGACAGGCATGTGCAACCACACCTAGCTGAATTTCTTAGTTCTATGAATTCCTACTTTTCATAATAGATAAAAGCATGACAAACTGTCTATAAAAATAAAAATTTAGGGCTGGGGATTTAGCTCAGTGGTACCACCAAATGTCTTGCAAGGGCAAGATCCCAAGTTCAATCCCTGGTACAAAAAAAATCAACTATAAAATCCATGACAGACAAAAAGCTATTTAAAATAGTATTACCAATTCAGTAACATGTGTCTCAAGTGAATGTTAACAATCATTCTACATAAATGCTAGTTATGTATGACTTTCTGTTATTGGCTTGAACAGTAATTATGGTTACATTTCTCTTATCTCTAAGGTTTGTTTCAATGTAGTATCCTTTAGAATTTGTTATAATTGTCAGATACCTGATGACATTATTCTAGTGCTATCTCTTGCTCATTCCATAGGTGGGAAAAAAACATTCACTTTTGGGGCTGTCATATAGATTTTCTGAGTTTTTACTTGGCTCTGAATACTCTCCCTATTTCAACCCTACTATCAGTTCCATGATGAACTTCCACTCTCAGTCCATCTTCTGTGGAATTTTGCCTTTATGTCAAATCAACTAAGATAACTGATACTCAGGATAAGTCTGTTTATTTCCTCAAGTTGAATTTGTTGTTTTTAGGTTTGTAAAGTTTCAAGTCTTTCTGAACACGACTAACTAAAGAGAAATAGAATAGTTGAAGTGGGTGGAATAATGTATTCCAAAAATTCATGTCCACTTGTTCCTCAAAATGTGGCCTTATTCGGAAACAGGAATTTGCATATATAATTAAGAATCTAGATTTGAAATGATCTTAGGTTCACAGAGAGTATATATCCATGACTGATATCTTTATAAGAGGACATACTGACTCAAATGAAGCCTTGTGAGGATGGAGGGAGAGATTAGAGTGCTACAATGAATTCCAAGCCAAGGATTACTAGTGCAACCAGAATTGTGAAAGTACAAGGAGGATTTCGGTCTTAGTTACTTTTATGGTTGCTGAGACAAAATACCTGAAACTCCAAATTAAGGAAGGAAAAGTTTATTTCAGCTCACAGTTTGTAGAAGTTTCAGTTGATCACCTTGTTCCAAGGCAAGGTGACATGGCAGACGGGCATTGCAGAGGAGAAACTATTTGTGGCAGGCAGAAGGCAACAAAAGTGTCCAAGGATAAGAAGCAAGTGACAAACTATGATCCTCTTTCTGTCTCTTATACCTTATCCAGGCTACCTAACATTAGGGCAGGTAGCATTCACACCCTTAATCTTAGCATCACATCCTTTATTCCAACATCACACTCCTTCATTCCAGTCACCTCCAAAAAGCCCCACCTATGACCACAAAAGGCTTTGAGAGGATATTGAGCTATAAGCCATAAAATTCTACCACTGGTTCCCCAATACTCATGCACATTATGCAAAAGCCGTTTACTTCATCTCTAAGAGTTGCCAAAGTTCTAACATTTTGCGATTGCTAAAAAGTCCAAGTCCCAAGTCTCCTCTGAGATTTAAGGCAGACTCTTAGCTGCAAGCTCCTGTTCAAATGAAAAGAAAGTCAAACATTTCCAACATATAATGACCCAAGATACACATTTCCATTCCAAAAGGTACAAAGAGGGGTATAGGAAGAAATGGGAACAAAGTAAGTCCAAAATCAAGCAGGGAAAACATTTTGTCCTGTGTTTCCATGTTCAGCACTGAAGACAATCTGTGGCAAGATACGAACTGGAAATGGCTTAGGTTGCTCCACCCCTATAGCACTTCTGGTGGTTGTAGCTCTCATGGCTTTTCTCATGGGCTGATTCTGCCCCCTTGTTACAGTGTTTTTTCAAAAAATCCATGTTCCTGGATCCTCCAAACTTCTGGAGTCTCTAATGTGCTTTTGGCTTCACACTCACAGTTTTACAGATTGTCTTCCCAGGTGCACACTGCCTAGCCTCCCAGGCCTTCTTCTGAAATCTAGGTGGAAGCCTTCCTCACTGCACAACTCTTGTATTCTGCATGTACTTAAAACCAGCACCAGGTAGATGATGCCAAAGTCTCCTGCCAGCTGGAGTAATAGCCATGCTTCCGTCTCTCTTGGCTGTAGGGGTAAAGTGCCTATGAACCAAATCCAAGGATCAACCTCCTTAGGCTACTGCTATTCTGGAATATGGTGCTCTGATGGTCTCTTCTCAAAGCAAAGTCTTTCTCTTTGGCAATTTTTTTTTTTGTTTTGTTTTGTTTTTGTTACCGGGGATTGAACTCAGGTCCTTGAGCTTGTGAGGCAGGCGACGGAACCACTGGGCTAAATACCCGGCACATCTCTTTGGCAATTTTGAGGCTGCAAAAGGTGGAGTTCTGCTGGTTCTTGTGATGTCCTCAGACCATCTATTCTATTGTCCTTTTCTTAAATACTTGACTTTTTCTTGCTAGTCTCTTCAGGAACCAATTTCTCCTCTGTTCCTTTTTGCAGGCCACAACTTTTCTGGAGTTTTTTTCTGGCCAAATGAAAAACATTTTAAATCATGCTTCTGGGCTCTTTGCTGCTGATTCACAACATAGATCTGGCTAAAAGCCTCCAACAGTAGTCATGCCACACCCTTAACTTTAGACTGCCTTGAAATTTTTTCTGTAAGATCAATTAGTCTTCCGCCCTTAATTTCAGTCTCAGACAAAGTCTGTGGACATGAGCAAAATGCAAACAACCTTTCTGCCAAGGCATAACACAGACTATCTGGAGTCCAACAGTCACTGCAGTCCTTATTCCCATCAGAAACCTCTTGAGCTTGGTCTTTATTGGCAGCATTTCTATCTGTATTCTGGTCTTCTGAGCTCTGACCAGAATCTCCCATCAAGTACATCTTAAGGCATTCTAGGTACACTTTTTCAACCAGCAACTCTAAATCTTTCCAAATTCTTCCCACAAGCCAGCTCCAAAGGCTTCTGAACCATGTGATCAGGTACAGTCACAGCAACAAGCACATCTCTGGTACTAAGTTCTGTCTTAGTTACTCATCTCATTGCTGAAACAAAATACACAACAGCCAAAGTTAAAGGAGAAAAGGTTTATTTTGACTTGCAGTTTGTAGAGGTTTCAGTCCATAATCAACAGGCTTTGAGGCAGTGTGTCATAGTAGAGGGGCATCACAGAGGAGAAATAGTTTGTGGCAGGAAGAAGGCAGCAAAAGCATCCAAGCAGCAAGCATCACCCAACAAGTGATGACTCTCTTTCCATCCCTTATATCTTATTAATGGTACCTACATTTAGGGTGGATAACACTCACACCCTTAATCCTAGCAGCACATCCTTGATCCCAGCATCATACACCCTAGATCCACCAACCTGTATAAAAAGCCCCACCTATGACTGCATGAGGCTTTGGGGGAGGGTGACCTTGAGATACAATCTATAATAGGCTCCTCTCAGGATCTTTCAGAAGGAGCATGGCCCTGAGGACAATTTTACTTCAAACTTATAGCTTATTAGAATTCTGAGGGAATATATTTCCATCATTTTAAACCATTTGTCCTATCAACTAGTGCAAATAACCAACAGACATTTTTATTTCCGTAAAAAGAGATAAGCAGAAATGAGTTGTTCCATTCGTAACTAATTTTTTTTTTTTGGTAGAAGGGATCAAACTCAGGACGCTGTGCTTGCAAGGCAGGCACAGTGCCACAGAGCTAAATCCCCAGCCCATGTAATTAATTTATTAACCTAAAATCTATTGAAAGATTATTGACCACAAATCAATGTATTCTACATAATATGTAAGTTTCTTGATGATTGAGATGAATAAATAGGAATGATACATGAGATTTTGAATAATTAGATACAGATTATTGTCCTAGATACCTTATTGATTCATGGAATTGTCATGCCTGCCCTAAGTGAGATCTTCAACAGGCCAAGCAAACAGATTGCTCTCACCAAACAAGGTTGTTTCTCAGGAAACAAGACAGGTGATAACAAGACAATCTCCCCAGCATTGAGAAGTCCAGTGTTGTCTACAACCCTGCACTAACCTTCCTTGGACTTTGTCATAAGGATTTCTTATGATTAAAGCCCCCCTCTCAATACCAATATAAGCCTAATTCTTTTCTCAGCTAGCTGATAATATCTATCTCTCAATTTCAGCCCATCCACAAACAGATGAAATCTCTCCCAGCTAGTTGCTGCTATTTCTTTCTCTCAATGTTAGCCCATTCACAGGTAGTTGTAATAAATTTGGTGCTTCCCAGCTAGCTGCTGAAATCTCCCCCTAATTTCAGTCTCTGTTCACTGGAACAAACCTTTTTCTCACAAAGCCTGTCTCTTAACAAGTGCATTAAAACAAAGGAACATTTAGCCAAAGCCTATTTGGTACTATGTACAGATTGTCTAAGTCATAGAAGAATTAAAGGAACAAGATCCTAAAGCAACTCAGTTTAACAGGGAAGCCAGACACAGAAATATGTATAGCATTTTACTTGTTATAATGGGCAGGTGAATAAAAAATACCATAAGAAAACAGAGTCTTTTGTCACATAACATGTTCCTTAACCTCTCTAAATTTCATATTATTTATCTGTAAACTAAGATAATGGTAATCCTTCCTATTGTTAGAAGTTATTTTGAATTTCAAAAAAAGTCCTCTTTCACCTAGTCCTCCTTCCTTTCTTCGTGTCTCTTCATAACTGTTTTTGGCATCTACTTTTTTTCCCTCCAATACTGAGGATTAAATTAAGGGCTACTCAATGTTGTACCATTGAGCTACAATCATTTTATTTTATTTTATTTTAGCATTGTCTTGCTCATTTGCTCAGGCTGGCCTTGAACTTCTGAACTCCTGCCTCAGTCTCCCTCAGTAACAAGGATTACAAGTGTGCATTACCACATCCACATGGTGATGTCTACTACTTTCAAATGTCCTCTGAATCAGACCCATTCTTAGGCATTTAATATACATTGTTTCAATTAATTCTTAAATATTTAATCATTATCTTTTTTTTTTTTTGGTACTGGGGATCGAACTTGGGTGCTTGCGCTTGTGCAGCAGGCAGTAAAACCACGGAGCTAAATCCCCAGCCCAATTTAATCATTATCTTGTGTTTACATTTGTGAAAACAGAAGCTCAGAGGTTGCTATTTTCCAAAATCATATAAACTGTAAATAAGAACATAAACAGCTTTTCACCATGTTCTGCTATATAACTTAAATATAAATATATGCTGCTAGGATTTAATGTGCTGTGTGCCTAACACTTAGCAATAAATAAATTAGATGATATATAATATTTGAAATATGCATGGACAATTGTGAATAGATGAAAATTATATAATCTTTCATTTATTAACTAAATGATTATGACAGCCAAAGAATATTAAAATCTATTTCTGTAATGCAGTATTTGCACTGATTATAATGTTAGGGAAAGACATTTGTATTTCTTTAATGGAAATCTCTAAGTTAATTTTCCATCAAAAATTTACAATTACATGTATGTAAGCCATTAGAATATTTACTATTAGAATAATGTTAGTTTTTAGAAATTTGCTATTTTTACATAAGTAAGTAACAACTAGCTCCATCACATGGGGCCCTCTCCATTAATCAGCTTATAATGTTGGAACAGTACTATACTGAATAACTGACAAAATTTCCAATTATTTTAGTTCAGTTCTTTTTCATTTACAGGTCGATTATATACAAAGAGAGCAACCTACCTGTGGTTAAAAGGCAAAATATCTCCCCTTCTCATAGGAGGTACTCTCCAGTGTGACAAAAGCAAGGAAGCTATAGTCTTGAATGAATTTGTATCCCCTTATGGTACACCATTTCTAACAGATTCATTCATTCATTCACCAGACTAGATACTTATTCATTCAGATTTTTTTTTTGACTATTCATCAGGCCAGCTAGCACATTATTGCCAGGATAGACATTGTCATCTTTGCTTCAAGAGAAATTAAAATTTCCATAAAGTAACAGAGAACAGAAAACAGATAGTTATAAACCCTTGTGATATCAAAGTAGTTTTGAAGCACTTTCTTCATTAATGGATGTACAGTTGTATAATTCTATCACAGGCTAATTTCTAAATATTTATGGTTTTAGCAGAGATATAAATGAACATTAATTAGAAGCAAACAATATTTACCGCAGCTCAACTCCAATATCTATGATGCTGTCAGATTTCCATAAGACAGAAATAAAAGCCCTCCTCCTCAGTGATCCATGCACTCTTGAATTATCAAAGGTTTGCATTAAAACTGCATAAAATAGAGTCTAAGCTTTATGTAGAAAGGCATTTTATTCCTCTAGAGCCTCATCTGCCTTAGGCATCTTCCCAGTATTTAGCAATTAAAGTATCTAAAATATTTTAAGGTTGTACAGTTTTTACTGCTTTGTGAAGCAATCCTGTATCTTTTTTTTCCAGTTATCCATACTGATGTTTTATAGGTGGGCTTTAGTAGGTGAATGGATTATGAGGGATTAGAGCTGAGTTGCTCTTACGAGGTGGGATCCAATCTCAGAGATAAGTCATTGGGAGTGTGGCCTGAGCCTAACTTTCCACTTGATCCTCCCTTAAATACTCTCTCTCTCTGCTTTCTTTTTCTTCCATTATGTTTATTGGTACATTTTAGGTATAAAATACAGTTACATTCATCATTGGGATCTTGGACTTTTACATGATGTATCTTGGGTCTTTTTTTTTTCCCCATTTACCTGCCCTCCCTTCACCCCCTCCACCCTTCCTTAATTACATTGACTTTGTTTACATTTTATTCCTTTTATCATATTTTTTCTTTTCCCTTCTTTCCATTCCCTTACCCCTGACACTTCCCCTACTCCTTTAGACCATTTCTTCTTATTACACAATATAAATTATACATTAAAAAATTATAATATCAAGATTTGTGAGGACATTACCACAGCTTTTACAGAATTTAAAAGGATATAGAGACACCCACAGTGAGAGGCTTAGCCAGGCAGGTGGAGAGGTCTCTGGCTGCCTGGAACCCCACTCTTTCCAACCCACGCCACACTCACTGGTGACCAGCCAGATGGTGAGGACACCTCACCATGCCCACAGGGACCAGCTTAGCTACCCAGGCACCTGCAGACCACCTGCTCCCCCCTCCCTGCCTCTGGCCTCCTGGCTGTGCCCTCTAACTGGTCCCACACTACAAAGGCACAGGGGGGCATAAAGGCCAATGTCCTGAGCTCCAGAAGATAGAGCAGAAGTGAACAACAGAAAGAGGGCCTCTCAGAGGCTCCTTGATGAAAACTGAAGCCCACTGGAAAAGTGAAGAGAATCTCTGCAATAAAGGCACACGAGACCACCTTATTGGTAAGTTGGAGGGATCATCACCTCTCATCCGAACCTGGACTATCTTCTGGGGAAGAGCAGCTGGAACCTGCATTAGAGCCTGGCAGAGTTCAACCCTGCAAGACAGGGGGCTTAACTTGGGACTTGCAGCCAGAAATCTGCCTGAATCTCATGGGTCTGCAATCAGTTTGCTGAGACTCATTGATTTATATCTGCACACTGCTGCCCACGTTGTCTATTGTGATAGTAGAGACACACCCTGAAAGAGGCCCTTCATTTTTATTTTTGTTATTTTCAAAATTATTATTATTACTTTTTTGCTCTTGTTTTTTTTAAGTTTTCTTTTTTTTTGTACCAGGGATCGAACTCGAGACCTTGTGCTTGTGAGTCAGGAGCCAGAACCACTGAGCTAAATCCCCAGCTTTTGCTCTTGTTTTTAATTTTTCTTTTTCTTTTTCTACTCTTTTCAAATTTTTACTTTTCTCATCTTTTTTCCTTTCTTTTCTCCTCTCTCTCTCTCTCTCTCTCTCTCTCTCTCTAGCTCTCTTACTGTCCCACATTGTTCTTCATCTCCCTTTTTGTTCCTGTTCTGACCCTAATTCAGATTTCTTCTTTATTTTTCTTTTCTTCTCTTTTTCCTTCTCTTGCCTGTATCCTCTGGCCTCACTGCTAACCTTCCCCTGTCTTTCTATCTATCCCTCCCTCCCCAACACCTTCTAACTCCCCATGCTGAAGGGTAAAGTTGCTATATTGAAGAGTTTATTCACTAGAAACATATGTTAGGTTGGTCCTCAATTTGGTTTAATTCACACAGTTAAAGGTGATAGATTAATAACTACCACAAATTGTCATTTTTTAAACTGTACTTGATGTTATCATATTGCTAATTATCACTTGGGGTAAGGTGTTGTGATTGATCTATTTAGGTGTACTTTCTGGAATAATGAAAATGAGATAGCCTCAGAGTCATTAAAGACTCAAAACCTAAAGACCAGCTATATGTGGGAGACACCCCTGAGAAGCAATCATTCCATAAGGGTTCTAAATACAAGTAACAAAGATACTTATAGTAAGCAATTTTGAAGCATCAACCCAGGAATTAAACCAAGGACAGTACCAAAAACAAAAATGAGAAGACATTTAAGCAAGATACAAACTCAGACTTCCACCCCAACAAAGGCAAATTCTGGGGGAAATGAGGTGGAAAAGTCTACTAATCAACCACCTGGACACCCTGAACTGATAGCACAGGAAGTAACAAAATCAATGAATTAGGCTCTAGAAAAATTCAAAACAGAAATAATTTCCCAGAGAACTACAGAGATGGGGAGCAGAGTGAAAGACATAATTAGAGGCTCTAAAACAGAGAAAGATAAAAATAAAAGATGAGCTCAGAAACATGCTAGAAGCCATGAATTCCCAGCATAAGAAAGAAATGGAAAACATGATCACCCAACTTAAGGAAGAAATGGAATCCATGAAACAGATTCAAACAGATATCCAGGAGATTAAAAACTCCATTGAAAGTATTCACAGCAGATTAAGGAAATGTGAAGATAGACTATCAGATATAGAAGAAAGGATTGCTGTTAGTGACCATGAAAATAGAGATTTCTTAAAAATAGTAAGGGAGAGTGAGCAATCAATCCAGCAGCTGCTAGATGAAGCAAAGAAGAATAACATAAGACAGATAGAAGTCCACAAAAAAGAAGGAGAAAATACAATTGACATAAAAACAATCTGTGCAGAGAAGTAATAGTCAAAAACTTCCCAGACTGAGGTAGCGAATTGAACATACAGATAAGTAAGGCATACAGAACACCAATTAGCCATAATCAAAATTATCTACACCTACACATATCAAGATCCCAGAAACCCAACAAAGGAAAAAAATCCTACAAGCAGTTAGAGAAAAGAAACAAATCACCTACAAAGGAAAGCCCATCAGAATCACAGCAGACTTCTCAACACAAACCCTCAAGTCAAGCAGAGGCTGGACTGAAGTATTTCAGGCCCTAAAAGAAAATAACTTCCAACCTAGACTGTTGTATCCTCAAAATTATCTTTCAAAATCAATGGGAAAATTAGATACTTCCATGACAAAGAACACCTGAGAAATTTCATGAACAACAAACTAGCATTCCTAACAATTCTAAACAATATCCTAGAAAAAGACAATGATGGTCACAGCTCCATGAGGACCAACAGAGGGAAGCCACCAGGTAAGGTAAGAAGCTAAAGGGAAAGGGGAAAAATAAAAACTAAAAGGGCCAACAACAGTAAAACATCATGACAAGGATGAGTTAATATCTATAAAATGTAGCAATAAATGTTAATGGACTCAATTCACTAATCTGAAGAAACAGATTGGTAGAATGGATTAAGAAGCAAAATCCAACAATATGCTATATACAAGAAATACACCTAACTCAGAAAGAAATTCATAGACTGAAATTAAAAGGATGGAAAACAGTTCTCCACACAGCATGAGCCTGGAAAAAAGGAGGGATAGCAGTTTTATTTGCAGACAAAGTAGATTTCAAACCAAAACTAATTAAGAGAGGCAAAAATGGTCACTACATCCTTATGAAGGAAATAATCCAAGAGTAAGAGATGACAATCATAAATATACATCCTCCAAATATGAATGCCCCCAACTCTAAAAGAACAAATATTAATGTGCATGAAAAACTAAATAAGCACTAATACAATTGTAGTAGGGGACCTGAATACCCCACTATCACAAATAGACAGATCATCTAGAGAAAAAATTAATGATGAAATTCTAGAACTGAACCAAGCTATTGAAGAAAAGGACTTAATAGATGTTTACACAGTGTTCCACCAAACAAAATCAGAATATACATTCTTTGCAGCTGCACATGGGTCATTCTCCAAAATAGACCATATGCTTGCTCATAGGACATGTCTAAGAAAATGTAAAAGAATTGAAGTTGGGCTGGGGATTTAGCTCAGTGGTTTTACTGCCTGCTGTGCAAGAGCAAGGACCCAAGTTCGATCCCTGGTACCAAAAAAAAAAAAAAAAAAGAATTGAAGTTATCGCCTATATATTATCAGACCATAGTGCAATAAATTTGGAGATCAATAACAAAAGAAACCGCAAAACCCCCATAAACACATGAAAATTGAATAACACTCTCCTGGACAACCAATGGGTCTCATAGGAAATTAAAGAAGAAATGCGAGTTTCTACAAGTAAATGATAATGCCAGTACGTCATACAGGAATCTATGGGGCACAATGAAAGCAGCTCTATGAGGGAAAAATTCAGAGGAGTGAATACCCATATTAGGAAAATAGATCTCAAATAAACAATTTAATGCAGCACCTCAAGCTCCTAGAAAAAGGAGCATAACAAACCTAAAGCTCTTACAAGAGAGGAAATTATAAAGATCAGAGCAGAAATTAATGCAATGGAGATAAAGAGAATGATACAAAAAAATCAATGAAACAAGGGGTGGTTTTTCAAAAGAATAAATAAAATTGATAAAACTTTAGCCAACCTTACCCAAAAAAGGAAAGAGAAAGCTCAAATCCATGCAATTAAGAACAAAAAAGGTAGGGCCGAGGATTTAGCTCAATGGTTTCGGCACCTGCTGCACAAGCGCAAGGATCTGAGTTTGATCCCTGGTACCAAAAAAAAAAAGAGGGAAAGAACAAAAAAGGTGATGGCACAACAGATCCAACAGAAATCCAGAGGATCATCAATACCTATTTTGAGAACCTCTAATCTAATAAAATGAAAAACATAGAAGAAATGGACAGATTCCTAGAAATGTACAAATTTCCAAAGTTAAATGAAGAAGACATAGAAATTTTAAACATCCCAATTACAATGAGTGAAATTGAAAATGTAATAAAAAATTCACCAACAAATGAAAGCCCAGGTCCTGATGGCTTCACTGCTGAATTCTACAAGACATTTAAAGAAGACCTATTGCCATTACTCTTTAAACTCATCAAGGAAATTGAAAGGGAAGCAATACTTTGTAATTCATTCTTGGAACCAAGTATTACTTTGATTCCAAAACCAGGGAAAGACCTAACCCAAAAAGAGTACTACAAGTCAATCTCCCAAATGAACATAGATGCAAAAATCCTCAACAAGGTACTGGTAAACAGAATACAGGGGGTCATCAAGAAGATTATACACCCTGACCAATTCAGATTTATCCCAGGGATGCAAGGATGGATCAACATAAGTAAATAAATAAGTGTAATACACTATATTAAGAGAGCCAAGGACAAAAACCATATGATCATCTCAATAGATGCAGAAAAAGCATTCGACAAAGTCCAAAACCCATTCATGATAAAAAACCCTACAGAAAATTGGAATAGAAGGTCTTTATCTCAACCTGATTAAGGCTGTCTGTGAAAAACCAATCATGCTAAATGTTCAAAAACTGAAAACTTCCATGCTAAATTCAGGAACAAGACAAGGATGCCCACAATCACCACTCTTGTTCAATATAGTTCTGGAAACATTAACCATAGCAATTAGAAAAGAGAAAGAAATAAAAGGAATAAATATAGGAAAGGAAGAAGTTAAACTGTCATTATTTGCTGATGATATGATACTTTACATGGAAGAGCCAAAAAAGTCCTCCAAAACTCTTCTAGACTTAATTGAGAAATTCAATAGAGTAATTGGATAGATGGTCAACACTTCAAAAACAATAGCCTTCTTGTACACAAATAACAGACTCACTGAGAGAGCAATTAGGGAAACAATTCCTTTTACAATAGCATCCAAAAAAATGAAATATTTAGGAATAGATCTAACAAAGGAAGCAAAAGACCTCTACAGTGCAAACTGCAGAACTCTGAGAAAAGAGATCAAAGAGCATAGAAGAAAATGGAAAGACATAACTTGCCTTTGGGTAGGAAGAATCAATATAGTGAATATGGCCATACTTCCAAAACTGCTATATAGATTTAATGCAAAGTTGATTGAAATTCCAACAATACATTTCACAGAACTAGAGAAAAGAATCCAAACCTTTTGGAACCAGAAGAGACTTAGAATAGCAAAAGCAATTCTAGGCAGCAGAGACATGGCAAGGGGTATCACAATCCCAAACTTGAAAATATACTACATATCTACTGTTAAAAAAACAGCCTGGTACTGGCAAAAGAACAGACCTGAGGATCAGTGGAATAGATTAGAAGATGTAGAAACAACACCAGACATACTGAACCACCTCATCTTTGACAAAGGAGCCAAACACCCTCACTGGAGGAAAGATAGCCTCTTTAATAAATGGTGTTGGAAAAACTGGATTTCAACTTGCTAAAGATTAAAACTAGACCCATATCTATCACCATATACTAAACTAAGATGGAAGTGGATTAAATATCTAAATATTAAAACAGAAACACTAAACTTGCTGAAAGATAATTTAGGTAGAACTCTTGAAGAACTTGGCTTAGGAAAAGACTTTATGACCAAACCTCAGTAGCATGGGAACTAGCACAAAGAATTAACAACTGGGATCTAATCTTATTAGAAAGCTTCTGCACTGCAAGGGAAACCACCAACAGAGCTAAGAGACAACCTACAATGTGGGAAAAATTTTTATCAGCAGTAACTCAAACAAAGGACTATTCTCTATAATATACAAAAATTTTAAGAAATCAGACACTCCAAATTTAAAGTCCCAATTCAAAAATGGACATCTGAAATGAGCAGACATTTCTCAAAGAAGTAAAAGCAGCAAACAAATATATGGAAAAATGTTCAACATCACTGTTCATTCGAGAGATGCAGATGAAAACAACACTGAGATTCCACCTCACTCCAGAAACAATGGCTGCTATCAAGATATCAACCAACAACAAATGGTGGCAGAGTTTTGGGGAGAAAGGAACCCTTCTACATTGTTGGTGGGAGAGCAGACTGGTGCAACCACTGTGGAAATCAATATGGAGATACCTCAAGGTACTAGCACTAGAGATACCATTTGACTGAGTTATTACTCTGCTGGGCATCTTCCCAAAAGAATTAAAAGAATCATATCACAGTAATATGTGTGAATCCATGTTTGTAGCAGCAGAGTTTGTGATAGGAAAGGTTGGAAACAGTCCAAGTGCCCAACAGCTGTTAACTGGATAAACAAGATGTGTGTTTTCATAAAATGGAATACTATCCAGTCATAAAGAATGAGAAACTAGAGACATTTATAAGTAAATGGATGCATGTTGAGGACATACTCTTTTTGTTTTTGGTACTAGGGTTCGAACTCAGGTCCTTGTGCTTGTGCAGCAGGCGGCAAAACCACTGAGCTAAATTCCAGGCCCTAGGACATACTCTTAAGTGAAATAAATAAGACACACATGTGTAAATAGCAAATAGTTTCTCTGGTGTGAGAAACTGAAAGTGTAAATAATGACTGAAATGAATAATTGATAATCTGAAATAGGCATAAATGGTCCAAAGGGGTATGGGACATGGGTGGGGAAGGGGAAAGAATCAAAGGGAAAGGAAAAATTATGACAAAAGTAAAACATGGAAACAAAATCTTTGTAAATAGGGAAAGGTGGAGGGGCTGAAGGGAGGACAGAGAATGGGGAAAAAATAAGAGCCAAGATACATCAAGTACAGGTACAAGTGCGCAGTGATAAATATAAATGTATTGTATACCTATAATGTACCAATAAAAGAATTCAAGCAAAAAAATATAAAAAATAAAAGGATACTGAAAGCATATTAATAATCCTTTTTGAAATAAATTTGACAATTTCTACCAAGTACCTTGAAGACAAAGTAGTGAAACTGACTCTGGAATAAATATAAAATTTGAATAGCACCTATTAAAGAAAGTATATTCCTAGCTTGAAAACCTACCTATGTGACAACAACAGACTCATATACATTTTAGCTGATGAATTATATCAAACATTTAAAGCCGAAAAAAGAAAGAATACTTCTGCCCTCATTTTAGGAAATCAGAATTATGCTAATACTAAAACTGGATAAAGATAATAGAAGAGTATGGACTTAGATAAAAATTTGTTTAACAAAACAAACTATTAGAAATCAGATCTGGCAGTATGTAGTAAGTGGTTTTATCATAGTGATGGCAGTGTTGGTTAAGCATTGGAAGATCCACCCCCACAAGTCATCATTTTATTTATTTATTTATTTTTGGTACCAGGGGTTAAACTCAGGACCTTCTGCTTGTGATGCAGGCCACAAGTCATCATTTTAACAGAGGAAAGGAAAAAGCCATATGATTCTATCAGTAGTTGCAGAAAAAGTATTGGACTAAATGCTACTGCTGTTCATGGTAAAAGCTATCAAGAGACTAAAAGTAGAACAGAGCCTCTGAACAGATAAAAGACATGTACTCCATACTTCCAGCAAAAACACTTTATATGAATGGAAAAGATACAATGCTTTCTCCCTAAGGCGGGCAACAAGGGCAGACATGCCTACTCTTCATCTGTCTATTAAACTTTGAAGCACAGGCCCAAACCAAAATAATCTGGCAATAAAAAGAAACAAATACCATAGGATTGGCAAGATAGAAGTAAAATCTTTATATGTAGATGAAAAGATCATCTACAGAGAAAATACTAAGAAATCTCTAGGAGCCCCTAGAACTTGTATTTGAATTTAGCAAGATTAGAAAACACAAGGTATATATAAAAATTCAGGTCTATGCACACTTGCTATAAATGAAGAATTGGATATTAATATTTAAAAGTTATGTAGGTGTACAAAGGACCTAGAAAAGTAAAAAGAAAAAAAATAACAGTGTTGGAAGACATCTATTACCTAATTTTAAGACTTCCTCTAAGGCTACAGTAATCAAGGCAATGTTGGCTTAAGAAAAGACATATAGATCAATGGAATAAAACAGAGAATCTAGAAATAAAACCACACATACATGGTACACTGATTTTTTAGAGATTATTTAAGATTAACATGTTATAGAACATAAACTCAACTCAAGAGCAGAAGAAAAGATAATGTTCTCAACAAATGGTACTAGAAAACCTGCTATCCGTATGGAAAAAGTTAACCTGAACCCTTTATTTCCATACATAAAAATAACTTGAAAGGATCTATGAACCTAAATATGAAAGACTAACAATATAAAACTTTAAGAAGAAATTATAAGGGAAAATGTTCATGAATTTAAAGTAGGCAAGAATTTCCTAGTATAGAAAAAGTATGATGTATAAAAGAAAAAAAATTGATAAATGAGTTTCTATCATAATTTAGAACTTTAAAAGACATCATTAAGAAAATGAAAAGTAGTCCTTAACCAGAACATATTTATAATACATATAACCTATGACCAGAATATATAAAGAACTCTTACAGCTCATTAACAGATAACTCAATTAAACTTAGACACAAGAAGATGATAAATAGCCAGTAGAGCACAAGGCAATGTGTGTAACAGTACAATCAGAAAAATACTAATCAGTATAACAACAAGATCGTATTATACATGCATTATGGAGATTAAGTTAAAAGTTTTAAAAGAACAAATGTCAGCTTAGGTGGGAACCAGTTAGAACTTTCTAATACTGTTAATGTGAATGTAAAATGATAAAACCATTTTGAAAAACAATATAGAGATGTCTTATATTATTGTTAAGAACCAATAGTTCTGTTCTTAAATTTTTAATTAAGAGGAATGAAAACACATGTCCACAATAGATTTGGACATACAAGTTGACTGTCCCTTATCTGAAATTCTTGGGACCAGAAGAGTTTCAGATTTTGGTGTGAAATCCACTTGATCTGCAAAGAGGATACCTACTCATGCTTTTTTTCAGGTTCCTGTCTCATGGAGTATTGTTTTCCACCCTTTAACTTTTAGTCTATGAGTTTCTTTTTAAACTAAGTGTGTTTCTTTTATGCCTCATATTATTGGATCTTGCTTCTTGACCCATGCTGCCAGTCTATTTATTTTGATTGGTGAATTGAGACCATTAACATTGATGGTTATAACTGATGAATACTGACTTATCTTTGTCATGACTTTTTCTTTTTGTTGGATTCTCCCCCTTTGCATTTAATTTCTTGTCATGCCCAATGGATTCATTCTGCTGGGCTTCCTGGGGTTGTGATCCTCATCTTTTCCTATGACATTGTCTAAAAATTTTGGCATGCTGGTTTGGTATTCATGAAGTTCCTAAGGTGCTCCTTGTCATGAAAGTATCTTATTTCTCTATGAATATTGAAAGATAATTTTGCAGGGCACATCAATCTGGGTTGGAGGCTGTTTATCTTTAGGGCTTGGAATATGTCACTCCGAGCTCTTCTTGCCTTGAAGGTTTGCATTGAGAAATCTGCTGTGATTCTGATGGGTTTTCCTTTGCATGTGATTTGTTTCTTTTCTCTAACTGCTTGTAGAATTTTGTTCTTATGTTGGGTTTCTGGAATCTTAATTATTATATGCCTATGTGTAGATTTTTTTGTTTTTATCAAGGCTAGTTGGAGTCCTATACACCTCACTTATCTGTATGTTAAGTTCCTTCCCCTGCTTGGGACGTATTTTTGCTATCACTTATGTGAACAGTTTTTTTATGTTGTCTGCACTCTCTCCTGTTTCTTCATTGACTCCAATCATTCTTATGTTATTCTTCTCTGCATTGTCTAGCCACTGCTGTATTGATTTCTCATGGTCTCTTACTATTTTAAAGAAGTTTTTTTATTTCCTGGTCACTAATTGCAATCTTATCTTCTATATCTGAAATTCTGTCCTCACATTGGCTCATTCTGCTGTGTAGACTTTCAATGAAGTTTTTAATCTTGTGCAAATAGTTTGCATCTGTTTTATGGATTCCATTTGTTTCCTATGTTGGGATTCCATCATGTTCCTCAGCTCCTCTTTTTTTTTATCTGTGTCCACTCTAGATTTATTAATCATGTCTTGCACTATGGGCACAATCTCTGGTGTTATCTGAGAAATTATTTCTGATTTCATTTTTTTCCAGTTCCTCTTTTTTTGCTGGTTCAGGGAGCCCAGGTGGTTGAGTATCAGATTGTTCCTCCTGGTTGCCCTTTCACGTTGCCTTAGGTGATCTAGAAGTCTGGTTTTGAGACTTGTTTATGTGTTTTCTCATTTCAACAGATTCAGCCTCATGTGCCTTTGTTGAGGCAATTGTTTCCTCACCCAGTCATCTTCAATTTTCAGCAAGCCACAGAGCTGCCTTTTCTCTGCTGCTCACCAGCACACTAATTTCTGAGTTCAGAAAGGTGGTCTTCTGGATCCCTGATCTGACCTGTTGTCTGGGTGGGCTTCTGGCTGGGGCCTATGCACACTTGGGATGGTTTCTAGGTGTGCCACTGGCTGGAGCCCCTATGTACCTGCTGTCTGGGAGGCCCTTTGGCTTGAGGCTGTGCACCCCAGTTCCTGTTGTGTGAGCAAGCTTCTGGCTAGGGTCTTGTGCATTTACTGACAGCATTGGGGCAAACCTCTGGCTGTTGCTTGTGTGCCTGTGGTTCTCTATTTCAGGCAGGCCCTTGGCTTGGACCAGTGTCCCCAGACTGGCTGGGATCTGCTTGCAGCTGCTTTGCTCTGGTCCATACTCTTGCTCCCCCAACTAAGGTGGTCTGGTGTGCCTTTATTGCACAGATTTTCTTCAGTTTTCTGGTGCACTTTAATTTTCATCAATGGGCCTCAGAGAGGCCCTCCTTCTGTTGTTCACTTCTACTCTATCTTCTCAAGCTCTGAACAATGCCTTTATGACCCCTGCAACTCTGCAGTTTGGATTCAGGTAATGGCTCAGCATAGGCAAGGGGTAGGGGTGCTGGTGCCCTCACAGCTCAGCTCCTCGGGGCTCTGGGGCAGTGGTATGGGGCTCTCTCTCTCTACTTTCTGTCTGCCATGCCATAAGTAATTCTCATCCATCATGCAGCCCTGACTTGGAGCCAGCTGACTATGGACTGGAAACTCTGCAAACTGTGAGTCAAATGAAACTTTCCTCCCTAGAGTTGTGAATGTTGGATAATGTGCCCTAGTGATAAGTAAGTAACTAAGACAATCATCAATGATAATATGAAAAGTAAACACTATCTTTCATGTGTAAAAAACTCCTTAATAATATATTAGCAAAACAAATACAACAATGTATGAAAAGAATCATATATTGTGACCAACTATATTTCAGGTATGCAGAATTTTGTCAACATCCAAACAATGTAATTCACCACATTAAGAGATGAAAAAGAAAAAAATATAAGTCAAATTAACTAATACCAATAAAGCATTTAGTAAAAATCATTACACCTTCCTAAAAGTCACAGCAAATTAAGAATATGAATGCTACTCTACAAGTTAAAGAGAATCTACAAAAGAGTAATAGTTAACATATTTAATGGGGAAAGACTGAATGGCATTTTCCTATACTTGAGAAGACAAAGAAGTCTACTTTAACTATTCTTACTGAATATATCATAAGAAGTTCTAGCCTTGCACTAAGGCAAGAGAATAAAAAGTATATTAAATAAAAAGAAATAAAGCTACATTTATTTGTAGATTATGTGATTATCTATCCAGAAAATCACAAGGAATATTAGAAGACAAAATAAAACAAACTTCTAGACTAATTAGATTGTTTCACAATATTATCAGATATAACAACAACACAAAAAAATCAATTTCATTTTTATATATCAAAAACTAACATGAAATTTAGAATACTATTAATAAGTGCTTCAGAGATAATGCAAATAACCCTATATATGCCTATCAAAACAAATACATCTGCATGCTGAAATATGCAAACTTCTGATGAAATAAATCAAGGAAGAACTTAATAAACAGGCAGGCATGCTTTTTTTTTTTTCTTGGAGTATAAAAGTGTAAAATTGTCAATTCTCCCTAAATTGATTTAAAAGTTTAATGGAACCCCTATGACCTTCCCAGAGAAGCTTATGGAGACACAGATAAGCTATTCTAAAATTCATATGGAAAGACACAAGTTCTAGAATGAAAAAAGGGAAAAATGGAAAGAATGACTCCGCCTACTAAATAGCTACCAGCAAGGTAGTGGAACAAAGATAGAAAGATAGAGCACTGGAACACAATAGATAGCCAGAAATAGATTGCCCCCAAAATGCCTTGCTGATTTTTGAAAAAGATGCGATATTAAGTCAATGAAGGAAAAGTACATTCAGAAATAAATATTCCTGATACAATTGGACATCTATAGGAAAGATAATGAATTTTGACCTAAACCTCATACCTAACACAAAAATTAATTCAAAATAGGTCATACACTTAAATGTTAAGATGTAAAATTATAAAATTCTTGCAAAAAATAAAATATTCAGGAGCTAAGGCTAGTCAAAGTGATTTTTGACTTGACAACTAAAGCATAATGCTTAAAAGATGAAATTGATTAAATATAGTTTACCAAAACTAAAAACTTTTGCTCTGATGAACCCTAAGGATTAGAAGAAAAAACTAATGCATACAATAAATAAAGAATTCCCAGATCTCAACAGTTACAAAGAAAAAAATGCAGGTGCAATCCATGAAGACCATGGAGATAAGCTATGGATGGTAATTCCACCAAATTTGGTATAAAAAATCCATAAATATGTACATTACAACATCATCAGGGCTGTGAGCAACTCCATGGCACAGTATCTGCTTAGCAAGTGAGAGGATCTGGGTTCAATTCATTGCACCATATTAAAGAAAACAAAACATATAATTGACCAACATGGAAATGCAAATTTAAACTGCAATGAGATACAAATACAGTTTTATCAGAACGGTAAAATAAAAGTTATAACAACACCAAAAATTGGAAAAATTTCTGAGAAATGAATCACTCATATACTGCTGATGGCAATAAAAATGGTTTAGACACTTTGGGAAAGAGTTTGACGGTTTCAAATATAAGCATATGATCTAGCAATTATACTTTTGTACATTTTTCTCAGAGAAATTAAAAGTTATAGTCACTCAAAATCTTATATAATGCTCATAACTTTTTTCAAAATAGCTAAAAAGTGGAGAAACCGCAGATGTTCTTCAACCAGCAAATGCATATACAATCTGTGGTGCAGCCCTACTTGGTAATATTGTGCAACAATAAAAACAAATGAACAAGTCTGTCAAGGTGCTACATGCTTTTAATGCCAGCTACTCAGGAGACTGAAGCAAGAAGATCATAAATTGAAGACAGCCTTGGCAATTTAGTGAAACTCCTCCTCAAACTAAAATAATAATCATAGCCATCATCATAATAATAATGATACAAGGAGCTGGGAATATAGCTCATTGATAGTGTTCCTGGCTTCTACCTGCAGTACAAAGAAAAAACAAAACAAAACAAAAAGGGGTGGGGATATAATTCAGCACTAGTGTGCTTGCCTAGCATATGTTAGGCATTGGGTTCAATCTCTACTACTGCAAAAAAAAGAAAGAGAGAGAGAGAGAATTGGATGACCCACCAGAGAAGTATCCTGAGTAAAAAAGTCAATTCCAAAAGATCTCATACTGTATGATTTTATTACTAAAAATCTCAAAATTATAAAAATTGAGAGGAAAGTAGTGTTTGGTTGATAGAGGTTAGTTATAAGGAGTGTTATGGTATGGATGTAGATGTTCTCCAAGAGCCTCATATGATCATAGGCAAGGCTATTTAAAGAGTGATTGAATTACCAGGTGTAGGGTTAGGTTGGGAGGCAGGGTCTAGTCTAAAGAGACCTGTTACTGGAGGTTTGATTTCCCTCCTGGGCTCCTTGCTTTTCTCTCTGCTTCCTGGCCACAATGACACGAACTGCTTTACTTCTACTATACCCCTCTGCCATGCCATGCTTGGCTAAAGCTGGTTGACCATGGACTGGAACAATATACCAAAATAAACCTCTCCTTTAAAAGTGGGTATCAGGTATTTTGGGCTGGTGATGAGGGAAATGACTAAGATAAGGAAGGATAGTGAGAAGGAGATGAATATAGGTTGACAGGAGAGATCATTTGGTGATGGGAATATTCAATATTTTGACTGTAATGGTGGATACATGAACATGAACATATGATACATGAATATGTGACAAAATTGTACAGAGCTGACTATACACATAAATATAACTGAGTGTAAAATTAGTGAAATCTGAATGAGCTCAGTAAAAATCAAAGCCATTCTCACTTCAACCTAGACAAAAATATTTTTTGTTTATTTTTATTTGTTTGCAGCTTTGAGGACTGAGCCCAGAAACTCTGTACTGAGCTATCTCTCAAGGAATTTTATTTTTTGTTTGTTTTTTTAGGATAGGGACTTGCTATGTACTTCAGGCTGACCTTGATCTCACTGTGTAGCCCAAGCTGGCATCAAACTCCTAGCCATTAAATGCTGGGATTATAGGCTTGTGCTACTATGACTGGCTAGTGACTATATATTTTTTCATGCTTAATTTTAAAGAAATGACAAGGGATAATAAAAGATTAGAAAATGGAATAGGGTCTGGCCAAGACACTGGAAGGTCTCATCTGTAGAATTATTGCCTTTGGATTCCATTACCCTAGTCCCTTCATTGTGTCACTAGTGAAAAGATTAGATATATTGAGAAAATATTGTTTTGCATAAATCATTGCACACCATTTCTTTGTTAATGCATTCATTCTATTCCCTATAATTTCATTTAGTAGTTGCTTGAGAAAAAATTCATACAATAGATACCTCCTTATTTTTTTTAGAAATATATACATTTGTATTTGTCCTCTATAAATATCAAACCCAATAGGTCTTTATTGCTTCTTACAAGGTGACCTTAATTTATAATGACTCTTTTGAAAACATGATGGAATTTATTTCACTCAGTATTCTCATTTATATTTAAATGTACATCTTTAAAAGCAGTGCAACTTTATCATTATTGTTTTAGCATCAGAATCTGTGTATAATCACATCAATATATACTAAGCAGCATTTTTTAAGGCATGTAATCTGCATCAAAATGCATATCAAACTATCTTATCCATAATTTGAAAATATTTGTTGAGATTAATAAAAAATAACAGACTTGTATAAAACTTTGGTTGTCTGACATGAAGATAGTTCTTATAATCGTCAGTCAAACTTTGAGTAATAGAAAAAAACTGATAAAAAACAAGTTACTCTCTAACACAGTTATGATGAAGAAAATTACCTGAGTGATTATCAAAAATACAAAAATTTATTTGAAAATGAAATTAAAGAGATAATGAGTAACTTTTATCATATGTCTAAGTATAACTCAGTAAAGGTATGAAGAATGTGAATGATAGACTATAGGTAATGAGATTTGGTAAGCAGAATTCTAAGATGACTCCCAATTATCTTTACCCCTGTATAAACCCTTGTATTTTGAATGTGGATACAACATATAAACATAATGAGATTTTTTTTTGCACTTTATTAAATTCTTTTATTGGTATATTGTAGGTATACAACACAATTACATTTCTCATTGGGAATTGTACCTTTACATAATGCATCTTGGTTCTCATTTTTCCCCATTCCTAGCCCTCCCTTCACACCCTCCACCCTTCCCTATTTACATAGAATTTATTTCCAATTTTTTCCATTTCTCATCATTTTTCCTTTCCCTTTTTTCCTTTCCCCTGCCCCTTCCAGTACCCCTACCTCTTTGGACCTTTTCTTCCTATTTTGCATTATCGATTATTCATTCTAGTCATTGGTACATTTTAGGTATACAATATAATGACATTCATCATTGGAAATTTGCACCTTTACATAGTCTCTCTTGGTTCTTATTTTTCACCCTTGCCCAGCCCTCCCTTCAACCACTCCATTCCTCTCTATTTACAAAGATTTTGTTCCTATTTTTCCATTTTCTCATATTAATCCCATTCCCTCTATCCTTTCCCCTAGCCCTCCGACTTCCTTCCCTTTTGCCCCTTTTGATACTCTTAAGTGAAATAAATAGGACACACATGTATAAATACCGAATAGTTTCTCTGGTGTGAGAAACTGAAAGTGTAAATAAGGACTAAATGCATAATGAGATATTATATCTGCATTTGTATTATATTAGATGGCATAAAAGGAGATTATCTTGGTTAGATCTCCTAAGGTTTGCCTTTTAAAAGCAGAGCATTTTTTCCCAGTAGTCAAAGAAAATGAAGTCACAGACACGCAGAGGGTGTGTACTGGCAGAATATAAGAATCCATGACTGGTGCTGTCCATGTTGATGACCTATGAATGTCTTCTAGAAGCAAACATTCTTTTCCAGCCTACAGCTGGCTGGTATAAGGTACTTAGTCCTGTAATACCAAGGACATGACTTTTGAAAACAGTGTGTTTTTAAAAAGACTCTGGTTCTAAATGAGAACCACATTGCTTTCAATCCAGTGAGACCCCAAACAGAGAATTGTATCATGCTATGCCTAAACTTTCTATCTACAGAAACCAAAATGATACATTGGAGTTTTTTCAAGCCATCAAGTGATATGTTGACTAACATAACATGTTAACTAACAAAAGAAAAAGTATTCAGTATACAAGTATTCATTGTAAAATTATTCCAACTTTGTTTTCATTTGAAAATTCTCTTAAATGTTGAAATAAAAAAATTAAAAGGGTGAGCAATATCATAGGAGAAGCTTGTTAATCTTCATAACAATAAGCTTTGGTCACAGGGGAAAAATAAAATGTCATACCTAAGAATTACAAGCATAATTCATTTGAGTATGTGCTGAAAGGTGCAGAAACATGTAAGGGACAAGAATAAATCACTACCTTATACAGTCCATAATGAAATAGAAATAAAATACTCTGAGTTACATTACAATTTTCAATCTGACAGTTGAGTCAGTTAATGTGTAATTTAAAGGTTGGCACATTAATTTCAGTTGTCTGAAAAGATAATAATGATGGTGTCAGTACAGCATTGCATGATTCAATAATGACTTTTTAAAAGACATATAAAAAGAAAATCTTATCACTTTAATAGTAGTTTCTCTATATCCAGACTGATGTTAATTTTCATTGTTAGGTATATTAAATTAATAGAAAATAAAATTTGCAGTGGATGTTACAAAGGATATGTGATGCCCATTTGAATTTGGTTTATCTCTGTGAAATGGAGAGATAAATTTAGTAGTTGAATAATATTAGCCATCTATATTATTGTTTAGTGTCTGCTTCATACAATAAACATAGTCTCTATGTCTATAAATGAGAAAACAGAAATGGCCAAATGTCAGTGATAATTAGATTTTTTGGTAAAAAATATTACATATTAAACACAACACAGATATTCAGTCTTGGTGTTTCTTGAATCAACATTTATGGAGTGATTCACTCCGTATTTCATAGTCTTTCTTTTTTCTTTCTTTCTTTCTTTTGAGACAGGGTCTTGCTATGTAGTTCAGACTGTCCTTGAACTCACTATGTAGCCCAATCTGGCCTTTAAATCATAGTGACCGTCCTGCCTCAGCCTCCTGAGTGCTGGAATTACCGGAGTGTGCCACCATGCCCAGCAGTATTTCATAGACTTTTATTCCAAAAACGAATATATGAGACAGAGGCAAAAACTAAATACCAGAGCAACGAATTATGAATGGAAATAAAGGCAGATGATACATAGACAGATGAAGAGAAATCACTACAAGAAAGATAGTCATATATTTTAAAAATATGCAGAAGTGTAACATCTAAGAATATAAAGGAAATATGAAAAGTGAATTGACTAATCTATTTTTCTAGAATATTGGCTGGTACACTTTGTTGTGAACATGTGGGATTCACCAGCCATATTTTGAACATTTAAGTTTACCAATAGCTGCTGAATAGTTTATATTTGTAATGAATATACAGTATGCATAATTTTAAAAATGCATTGATTGAGGAGTTACTATTTATTAGGCACTGTTATTTTGTATGTATTTCATGTGCATTATTTATATAATTGTATGAATGAGGTATAACTATTTTCTAGTTACAGTCTAGATAGCTGTAAACCACATAATTACATAGATTAAAACAGCTAGAGTTTATGAATTTACAAGGGTTAGACATTATAAGATTTTGAATTATCTTATTATAATATTTTCTATTATCATATTTAATCTTTGCAAGAGCCCAAAGAGTTTTGTTTGTTTGTTTGTATGTTTGTTTGGTACTGGGGATTGAACCCAGGCTCTTCAGACTAGTCTATATTTCCAGTCTTTTTATTTATTCATTTATTTTTGAGACAGGTTATTGCTAAGTCACTAAGTGCCCAGGTTAGTCTCAAACTTATAATCTCCCTGCTTCAGCCTCCCAGAGGAGTACAGGTGCACCCAAACAGCCAATTATATAGTTGTTGTTCTTGTTTTATAAACTCTCACTATATGGATGGATATCCCACTACATAGAGCTCAGAAATACACCTATTATATAACTCACCCCAATTAGTCACCTTCTACATGGCAGAAATAAGATTTCAATGTAAGTCTGAATTCAGTTTAACAGTATTTGTAATGCATTATCACTGATGAAAAGGTTGCTATCTACAAATGACAATGTTATATAAATATGATCCTAGACAATTAGATGTCTATGTAAAATATTCATCACATACACACATGCAGCATATATACATATTCATTAAAATTATTGTACTTTATTTTAATCTTATAATTCCAAACAATATGAAAGAACATTGTTTTCAAGGCAATAGAATACACTTTTTAATTTCTGTAGTTTTCAAAAACCTCTGGGGATAAAGATGTAGTTCAGTGCCTGAGCAATTGCTTAGCTTGCATAAGGCCATTGGTTAAATTCCTAGTACCACAAGAAAAGAGAAAACTGGAAATTTTTGAAAGTATAAAATTTCTCTCAGAAATGTAAAAGTTCGAACTTGTTTGTCTAAAGATGTGCAAAATTTATTTTGTTATAGAAATGGCAGTTTTCAAAGACTTTTCTTTCTGTGAATAAAACATGGAGATGAACTTGCTTTGTTCCTAACAAATAAGAGTATTAAAACATATACCATAGATGAAGCATTCTACCAGACATTAATGTCATCCATTGGTGAACTCATCTTTGCTGTGAAGCTGTAAATTCTTTTCCATTGTGTTATTTTGTCCAAACAAATTGCTGAGTTGGCTTATTCATGATTTATTATAGATGACTATATAAATGATGGACCTTCATTCATCACCTATAATTAAATATAAGTACAGAAACCAAAGAAAACAACAAAAACTAAAGCACAATTCAAGAATAAAGAGTTACTGATACGGAGTTTTTAGAGTAAAGCACAGTGGCATTCATTATAGTTACTTAGTAGATACTGATATTCCCCTAAAAAGAATCTATCATTTCTTTGGAATTTATTTAATTGTATTGAGAATTGAACTACAGGAAATATGGCAAAAATTTTATCATAAATAATATCAATTTTTATTTAGTGATTACTGTGTGGGAAGCATTATGCTAAAGCTTTACATGGACTAATTATTAAATTATTTAAATGCATCTCTGCATTTGGAAATGTTAGTATCCCATTTTATGGATGAGTGAACTGAAACATATTGAATTTAGTGATTAGAGAGCACAGAGAAGATAAATAACTCTTTTGTGGTGACAGGAATAAAATTACCAGAGACAGGATTCCAACCCAAATCCATATGAGTGCAAAACTTTTATAGTGATAACGCTAATGTAATTGATAAAGTTATTGATTCTCATAGCCTCCATTTTTTCTCATTTAAATCTAATTATACATTTCAGGTAAAAGTAAAAGATATTTTGTTATATTAACCAATTTTAGAAGTATACTTTTTTTTTTTTTTTGAGTTAGGATCTCACTTATGTAGTTCAAGCTGGCCTTGAACTCACTATGTAGCCCAGGCTAGTCTCAAACTCATGGTGATCCTCCTGACTCAGCTGCCTGAATGCTGAGATTATAGATGTGTGCCACCATGCCTGGCTCTTAGAAGTATATTTTGAAAAAAACCAAATACTTCTTGGAAAAGATCATGTTTATGCCTGTAGTAGAACAATGGAAAGAAATGTCACTTTTGAAATAAAACATAAACTATTAGCAAAATGTAGAAGTGAATATTAAATAATACGAAAATTTAAAAAATGGAAAAATAAGGAATAACTGCAATTTTCAAGAACAATGAATTCCTCTCAAAATCTCACATTACATAGAATTTTAAAAATAGTGAGTTAAATAATTCTATTGTTTAAATAAGAATTCCATAAGACAACTCATAAACTGTATGATCTCCTGTAAAGAAATTATAGTCTCAAGATGCCCAATAGTCATCTTGAATGAATTTATCATTAAGGTTAAACAGAATAAATAATACACTCTTTGTGAAAGTTAATCACCACTAATAGAAGAGAAAAAGATAAATGGTGTTGGAAAAACTGGATTTCAACCTGCCAAAGATTAAAACTAGACCCATAACTATCACCATGCATTAAACTAAAATCTAAGTGGATTAAAGATCTAAATATTAAGACAGAAACAATAAACTTGCTGGAAGATAAGTTAGGTAGAACTCTTGAAGACATTGGCATAGGAAAAGACTTTATGAACAAAGCCTCAGTAGCATGGGAACTAGCACAAAGAATCAACAACTGGGATCTCATCTTATTAAAATGCTTCTGCACTGCAAGAGAAACCACCAACAGAGCTAAGAGATAATCTACAATGTGGGAAAAAATTTTTAGCAGCTGTACCTCAGAAAAAGGACTACTATCTAGAATATATAAAGAAGTGAAAAAAATGAGATCCCCCAAATTCAAAGACCCAATTCAAAAATGGGGATCTGAAATGAACAGCCATTTTCTCAAAGAAGTAAAAGCAGCAAATAAATATATGAAAAAATGTTCAACATCACTGGTCATTTGAGACATGCAGATGAAAACAACACTAAAATTCCACCTCACCCCAGAAAGAATGGCTACTCTCAAGAAATCAAACAACAACTAATGCTGGCAGGGTTGTGAGGAGAAAGGAACCCTTCTCCGTTGTTGGTGGGAGTGCAGGCTGGTGCAACCACTGTGGAAATCAGTATGGAGATACCTCAAAGAACTAGGACTAGAGGTCCCATTTGACCCAGCTATTCCCCTGCTGGGTATCTTCCCAAAAGAATTAAAAGAATCATACCACAGCGATACATGTGCACCCATGTTTACAGCGGCACAGTTTGTAATAGCTAAAGCTTGGAAACAGCCCAAGTGCCCACCAACTGGAAACTGGATAAAGAAGATGTGTTTTTTTTTTTTTTTTTTTAACAAAATGGAGTACTACTCAGCCATAAAGAATGAGAAACTAGAGACATTTATAGCTAAATGGATGCATATTGAGGCCATACTCTTAAGTGAAATAAATAGGACACACATGTGTAAATACCAAATAGTTTCTCTAGTGTGAGAAACTGATGGTGTAAATAAGGGTTAAAAGGATTAAAATGGATAGTTGATAATTTGAAATAGGTAGAAAAGGTTCAAAGAGGTAGGGATGAAGGGAGGGGAAGGGGAAAGGAAAGAAGGAAAAGAAAAAATTATGAGAAAATTAAAAAAATGAAAATGAAGTCTATGTAAATAGGGAAGGGTGGAGGGGGTGAAGGGTGCACAGGTAATGGGGGAAAAATGAGAACCAAGATACATCATGTACAAGTGCAAGTACCCAATGATAAATGTAAATGTATTGTATACCTAAAATGTACCAATAAAAGAATTTAAAAAAAGAGAAGAGAAAAAGAACAGGGGAGTGTTTACTGATCACTACATACAAAATACAGATTCTTGAAATCATTAGAAAATTAACAGAAATTATCTTTTTACATAGATTCCAATTTAGTAGATATGTTATGATAGGAGTCTTTCTTTTTTTTAACAATTTCCTACCTATCGTCTAAGTTGAGTTTAAAATTCTCATTTATTTGGCAAAAGGTTTTATCAGTCCAAATATTTTCATTGAATAATAAGAAAAAATAGATCCCTTCACTGACAGTACCAATGAGCATCAAACTTCCTAAATGATTTTTTTCATTTGTATATTTTGGACAATTTTTAATTTGACTATTTTAAGGAATTGTTGGCCTATTAAGCAGTATCAAATTATTAACCATTTTTTATTACGATATTTCCATAATGAATAGGAAATATATTTTCCAGAACTCTATATACAGTAACATAGTAAGAATGGCCATAATCGTCAGTAGCACCATGCAAATAACAGTGAGTCCTCTCTTCTTTTCTGACTTAAATTTTCACTGGTTCTTCAGAAAGTGAGTTTTACACTTTTGTTTTTGGTACTAGGTATGCAAACTTGGGACCTTGGGCTTGGGAGGCAGGCGATGGAACCACTGAGCTAAATCCCCGGCTAGTTTTACTTTTTAAAAACTTTATATGTTTCTTTGTTATTTTATATATATATTTCTCCTATCATTATTTCACTCAGATCATTCTTGTGAAGTATCAGGGCAGTCAGATAAAATTTTAGAGATAGTAAATTATATCAATGAGTCATGAAAGGAACTGGTTAGTTGGCTGAGACAAGAGCTACTTTTACAAATGTAAAAATCACCATTAAGAAATATTCATAAATAATTAATATTTATTTTTTGTTATCTAATTTCTCATAATGCTCATAAATAAAGGTTATTTAAAAATTTATTGTTAATTAAAACAAATTTCTCTACCATTAAATATAAGATCTCATTTGTTGGTATTGTGTGACCAAGACTAGAGTGGGATCAGGAATTATTTTTTAAATTCCAATTGACTATGCTTTAACTTGATTAACTTGATTAACTTAAATCTGTGATCTTCCAATGTCCAAAGAAATTACAGTACTCATATCTATTTAGGACATCTTTGGCTGATCAAAAGTCTCTAATTTCCTTGGTAGAATTCAGAGAAAATATCATCACTATAGGTTTTTAGATTATTATTATTTATTTTAAACTTTTTTTGTGTGCTGGGACATATATTACTGCTGAGCTATGTCCCTATCCCTATTAGCATGTTAATATCTAAAAAAATAGAGAAAGTTCTGTTATAATTATACAGTATTAGCATTTAGAAATAACAGTATGTAGTTCTGTGGTGGAAGTCGATTAGGTTACCTAAGTCAATGTTACCTGTATTTCTTAAGAAAACATCAATTTATTTGTAAGTTGACAAGTTTTTTAAATGAAGAAAACCAAGTCTTCTAGTGGCTGTAAATGAGGGATGATTTTGAGTGGTATTGAAAGCCATTGTTTGATCATCAACCATTTGGTTTACAGCTGTAGTACAGGTAAATGCAGAGTTGAATTTATCTCAACAAGATCTCATTGAAAAGGCTTTCAATGTGCATCCACTTAGCTATAAATGTCTCTAATTTCTCATTTTTTATGGCTGAGTAGTACTCCATTTTATTAAAAAAAAACACATTTTCTTTATCCAGTCTCCAGATGATGGGCATTTGGGCTGTTATAGTTTCTCTGGTGTGAGAAGCTGAAAGTGTAAATAAGGACTAAATGTATAATAGGTAATGTGAAATAGGAAGAAAAGGGGCAAAGGGGAGGGAAGTGGGAGGGCTAGGGGAAAGGATAGAAGGGAATGGGATTAATATGAGAAAATGGAAAAATAGGAACAAAATCTTTGTAAATAGGGAGGACTGGAGGGGTTGAAGGGAGGGCTGGGCAAGGGTGAAAAATAAGAACCAAGGGAGACTATGTAAAGGTACAAATTTCCAATGATGAATGTCATTATATTGTATACCTAAAATGTACCAATGATTAGAATGAATAATCGATAATGTAAAATAGGAAGAAAAGGTCTAAAGGGGTAGAGGTAGTGGGAGGGGCAGGGGAAAGGAAAGAAGGGAAAAGAAAAGATGATGAGAAATGGAAAAAATGGAAATAAAGTCTTTGTAAATAGGGAAGGGTGGAGGGTGTGAAGGGAGGGCTAGGAAGGGGGAAAAAATAAGAACCAAGATGCATTATATAAAGGTACAATTCCCAATGAGAAATGTAATTGTGTTGTATACCTACAATGTACCAATAAAAGAATTTAATACAAAAAAAAAAAAAAGAAAAAAGAAAAGGCTTTCAAATGGATTCTTTAAAAAAGCTGATCCCAGGGGCCAGGGATTTAGCTCAGTGGTTTTGTGGCCTGCTGTGCAAGCACAAGGTCCCAAGTTCAATCCCCAGTACCAAAAAATAAAAGCTGATCCCTGGGCCGGGGATTTATTTAGCTCAGTGGCACTGCATCTGCCTCCTAAGCATAAGGTCCAGAGTTTGATCCCTGGTACTAAAAAAAAAAAAGCAGATCCCTTACTCTTTTGAAAGAAGTAAATATGAAGAATGCTTTGAATGGTGTAGTGTTTCTCTGCAGACTTTACAGGGTTCTAGATTTGCAAACCAATATTGGAATTTCCTGCAATAATAAGATTTTTTAAAAAGTCCATCTGCAGGCAACTTTGAGTTATCATACCAGCTACAATAAGCAAGAAAATGAATACCAGTGTTACAAAGAATGAGCATATTTAAAATATATTTTATGTTTATTTTCCTGTTTTAACATTAAGCTACTTTAATTAGAATATATTTGCATTAAGCTTAAGGATTCTCATTTTTCAAAACTCTTGCAGAATTGAAAGAAATTAATTTGCTACTGAAATCATAATGTAGACCTGACAGCTAGAATTCAGTGGAATACAATCATGTTAAGCCTCAGAGTATCTGAGTTACTTTTGAAAATCTAAGAATGTGACAGAGAATCATCTTTATCAGTAAGCAACTAGATTCATAGAGTGTAATGTAGTTATAATAAAAAGAAAATATTTTATGATTATATTTCTCTTTTTACTGTGTACATATTCATGTTCAATATAAAAATATTGTATTTATTTCTCCTAAAGGACTTGTTTCTTCATCTTATCATTATTTTTTATTCTTGTATTCATATTCACTTTTAATTTAAAAAGAATTTACAGCTGCTGAAGCTTCTTCCCTAAAATGTATATTAAAATATATTTTGAAGATATCATATAATTTACAACAAATATTTTTCCCCTTACAATTAAAAAATGTAGAATAACTTTTAAAAACAATTTAATCTGCTTAATAAAGAAATGCTCTAAATAGTGGTAAAGATTTATTCTTTCTGAGAATGTGAATAAAATACATTGACTTCTCAGTAACACACTGGAGAAAATGACAGGATATTTGGAGTGTTTTTCAAAATTTTTGGAAACTATGAAAGTTGCAGAATGCACCATTTAGTAGTCCAGTTTAGTGCATGCCAGTATAATCCACAATCTCCACAGGGTTGTTGTTTTATAATTATTTTTAGTAGTGTTTATTTGCAGTCTTATGCTTTCTCTTGGCCTCTGTTGCTACTAACTACTCTATTCAATTCTTTTGAGGAGAAATGAACAAATACAGCAAGCATGACCTTCATAATACATAATGACATGTATCTATTCTAGGCCATTGCTCAGTGAAATCCGGAGAAACATCATATCAAAGGACTACCCCACACCTAATTCATGCAATAATAATGCCTGCAATATATATCATGCTGGAAAATGGATGAATCTCAAGTGTATTCATCTATCTTTATTCACAAAGTTGATACAACATTTCAAGCATTGTATGGATCATGCCCTCCTAACAGTTCCCTAATTCTTCAAGTGTATTTTTGTTTGTTTGTATGTTTGTTTTGTTTTGTTTTGTTTTGTTGGTACCAGAGATTGAACTCAGGACCTTGCACTTGCTCGGCAGGCAGGGCACCACTGAGCTACATCCCCGTCCCTCAAGTGTGGGTTTAATTGGAAATGACTACATAGTCACAATGGACTAAGTAAGTCTCCTGTATTCTCCTTATTCCAAATATGTACTCAAGAGATCATTCATCATGCTTCCATGAGTCTTTGCATTAGACAGTATTATGGACTAGAACAACTCCTGGCCAAATTATATCCTTGGGGAGAAATGTACCTTACTAGAATATGTCCATAAAAACTTAAAACTGACATAATATTAATTATCCCCTATTTTACATATTTGTTCATACACCACATGATCCCAATCATATTTGTGATATTCTTATTCAATTTATTTTTAGTGACTAAAATAAAAAACATATGATTAACTGTAGCAGAATAGTATTCCATCTCTACAGAGATATAAATGGTAATTACAAACATATTTATGGCTTTAAATTATAGTTTAAAAAGTAACATTTTTAGTATTGCATTTGTTTTGCAAATATTCAAAAGGGGAACAACCCAAGTTCATATACTTAGCTTCCTACTGTTTTGTTTTTAGAGTCATTATAATAATTGTTTAAAATAATAGAAAAGATGGAAAATTATAGGGAAGGCTTTTTTTTTTTCCTGGCAATTTCACTCTCAGATCCTCAGCTATATAATAGCAAATTTTACACATAAGAAACAAAAAATTTTACATGAATGAAGATTTTTCCCTACTATCTCACTTTTTAAATTAGTGAATAAGGAAAAATATGCTCAGTGTGGTGGCACACACTATAATCCCACTACTCTAAGTGGCTGAGGCAGGAGGATTGCAATTTCAAGCCCAACCTGGGCAACTTAGTAAGTTAAAGGGTCTCTGTCTCAAAATAAAAAAGACTGGAAATGTAGCTCAATGCAAAAGCTCCAGATTCAATTCCTAGTAACACACACACACACACACACACACACACACATATGCAAATTCTATTTTTAATTATTTTCTACTACCTTAAACCAGGCACATTTTGGAAAATGAACCAAAAACTGTTTTCTACTGAGAAAGACTAAATAAAATAATTTTCTCTTTGTGGTTTTGATAAAGTATTTTCTGATATATAAAAAAATTATGTGCTAGAAAGCAAAGTATCTACTGAAAACTGCTTAAAGCTACCGTCTTAGCTCTCCATATTTGCATATGTTAGTGAAGAACTGCAGTGATTTTACTGCTAATTCTCTGTTGCCACATTCTCTACTTCCAGATATCATGCTATGGGTGTGGCAGATTGAAAGTAAAAAGGCCCTAAAACAATGACTAATGTATTTTGTTGCCTTTCTCCTGTGGCATGACTAACAATGGAGAATCAAATAGAAATCTCCTTGCAGCATATGGATTCTATGGAATATTTATTGACTGCAGCAAAATATTATCAACATCTCTGGCAAGTTGTATAGAAATCTATTCCTGTTGTCTTTTCAATACTGAAAAGTAAGAAAAAAAACTCCCAGGACACCAACTCCATTGTAATACAGAGAGCTAAATTAGAAATATTACAGGCAGTTAGATAGGGTTAGCCCCTTGAGAAAGTCAGGACAAAGGTGAAACACATCATATCTGTGGCTGGAGACACATATGTTAGAGACCAGGTCTCAAGATAAAGACTAAGATGACCAGGCTGTATACTTCCTCAAAGGACAAACACCAGACCTAATGAAGTCTAGATAGACATCAGTCACACTGGTAGGTGACTGAAGACCTCTGGACCCATCATTTCCATTCACACTTGTTATGTTACTTATTTCCCAATTGGACCACTATTACCTAAGAAACTACACTTGTAACCTTATTGGGTGATCATAGCTGCAATGCACATTGTACCTACATGGACAATGCTCTGTAAAACTACCCTGTAAAGTGGGGTCCCGAGCTACCTATTCAGGACCCTTCTTACCTCTCAGGAGTTATCCTATCAATAAATGTCTTCCTACACTTAACCTCTGTTATACCTAGAATTCATTTTTTGGTATTTAGAGAAATAATGCAAGCTCAGCATATCAGACATATAACAGGTTGAGAGATAAAAAATTTTCATATTTCATTTCCAGGATCATATCATGTATCAATTGGACAATCTAGCAACATCCATATTCATCCATGAGAACTGTGAAGAGAAAGGGTTTACTTTCCAACAGGAGAGATGTATGTATGGTCCCATTGATTCAAAGAAAATCATTAAGACAAAATTTGAATACATAAAACAAAACTAAGACAGTACAAAAACAATGAGTTCCAGAGGGCAGTGTAAATATATTGTTCAAGCTGTCTCAAAATTATGATTTTAATTCATCTATTAAAAATTACATGAAAAAAACTGCTTATGTTTCCTCCACATAAGTAATCTTTACAAATCTTGCACTTCCAAATATCTTTGCATAAATATATTTCAAAATATGACAAGGACTTTGCCATACAAAAATGGGATATTATCTCACTTTCAGATTATCCAAATTTCTAGTGACTACCCTTCACTGGTTTTAACTACCCAGTGTAGTTCACAGTACATTAGTTCAAGGCAATAAAGTCATTGACATTTCTAGTTTTCTGAATTTAAGAATAATTTAAACTCATTTTATAGGGTTCTATAAATTGTATCTAAGTAGTCACTTATCTTTAGAAGCCTTTATTTAGAGTGTCCAGAAGAATATTTTTCAATGAAGTGAGATTATAAACCAAAATCAATTATCTCTCGCACTGACACTATCAGGGCATGGGCTATATAGTAATTCAGGTCATCTCAAAAATATAATTAAACTTCCTTCTTTGCAAACTTTTCTTCTTTATTTCAATTTACTTAGAATAAATATTAAAATCTTATTTTAGAATTGCAGATGACCCAAATAGTTAAAGAATTAAGATAAAAATTGGAAAAATTATAACATAATTATATCCAGAAAAACCTCATGTCAACTCTGCTACTAGTTTGATATTAGCTAAAAATTAATATCAGGTACTTTTGTGAAAGATTCAAGTCTGTCATTTGTCTCCTCTCTAGGCTGTTAATGCATTCTGATATTGTTAATGGCTCCATGATGGAATCACACAGCAAGTTGAAAGCTCAACTCTCTAGGTGTTAGCATTTATATTTCAAAATCACTTAGTAGGGAAGAAAACAAATTTAAACTCTTCTGTGCCAGACAATCTCACCACTCAGTCATCTTTGGGAATAGTTTGAGAAGAAAAATGAGACCTTGGCAAAACATTGAAGACATGATGGCTATTCTACATTTTCCTTATAATCTGATTGTTATTTCCACCTCCTTAAATGCCATTTTTCTTCCCTGGGTTATGTCTTTACTCATGCTGTTAATAGTCCCCTACTTTACAACCCATTAGAATACTCTTTTTCTTTTTCTCCTATTCTAATCACACCCATCTATAAAAGCTTAGCTCAAATGTCACCTTTTCTAACAATTGTATACTGAGTAATTTAGCCACATCAGCATCAGTCTCCTTAGACTTTTCTACAGTTCTGAAAGTCTGCAATGTACAATTTAGCACATAATGAAAGATTTGTGATTTTAATGTGAATGTTTTGAGTATCTCTATATTACTTTCCATAGCCTATCCAATGCACACCTGAAAATCTGATTATTGCTTTGAGTGAGATGTCCATAAAAAATGATCTCAACTCATTAAACAGTTAATTATCATTGTGTGTGTAGGAGTAACTCTTGCTAAGCTTCAATGATAAATGCAAACAGTAGATAATATTTGTTCATAGATATTAAAATATAAAAGGATAAAAACAACTGCCCTCTTAGAGCTTTAGCTATATCCTAGAATTGGCCTAATTGCTTCAGTAATAACAAGCATTACTAAATTTAATCATTCCAAAAGCTCTATGCTGCAGATGTGGTAGTATCATCTCCATTTTACCAGTAACAAAGTCAAGACTTAGCAAAATTAACTAATCTGTCCATTGTTGGATAGTTAGTAAGAATTGAACTAAGATTGAGAGGCAAATCTAGTTCTGAAGCTCACATTTTTAAAGCACTGAGTGTGTTCTATTGCCTCCTGCAAAGTTAAACTGAATTCAGAGAGGAAACAAATACAGAATTGTTCCTGCCAAATTGGAATACAGATGGAATCACATGGACAGTTCTTACTTCCTGGACTTCCTCCAAAATATGAGCACACATTTTCTCTGGATTGCTCAGACTTTACTCTGTAAGCATATATTGTAAAACATGGAAACATCATTAACTTTATTTATTTTACTAGATCATTTAATTATGCAGCATATTTTATTGTGTATTACAGTAGTAGAGTATTAGAGTAATAGTATTAGAATAATAGAACTGTTGGATTTTTAAACACAAATTTAAATGTCCAACTAACTAGCAAACATCAGAAAACAAAGATCTAGATCAACATATTTTGGTTCTATGTTAGTAAAACTATTGTAGGGACTGGGGTCATAGGCAGGAAAATGGAGAAAATAGGATCTTATTAAGCTTTATTAAAGAAATTAATGGGAAATCTTAGTAAAACTTTTACCTCTGGAGATAGTCTCCAGCAATTAGAAAGACAAAGAAAGAAAAACTAGACCTGGGAAGGGGCCAGGTGACACAATTAACATATGAATTTAAACGGAAGAGTCAACTGGCAAAACAGGAATGTAGCCAGCAACAAGAAGAAAGGCCAGGGCAATAGAACCCTCACCCACCTCTGATAAAATGCAAAGGAGATAAGAGGCAGCCATTTTATTTAAAATATACGACACACACCTTTACATATATACCTATATGTATGTTCTCAGTTCAGCATTATTTTTTTTTGTTAAATTCTTTTATTGGTACATTTTAGGTATATAACACAATTACATTTCTCATTGGAAATTGTACCTTTACATAATGCATCTTGGTTTTTATTTTTTCCCCATTCCTAGCCCTCCCTTCAACCCCTCCACCCTTCCCTATTTACAAAGACTTTATTTCCATTTTTTCCATTTCTCATCATTTTTCCTTTCCCTTCTTTCCTTTCCCCTGCCCCTCCCACTACCCCTACCCCTTTGGACTTTTTATTCCTATTTTACATTATCGATTATTCATTCTAATAATTGGTACATTTTAGGTACACAATATAATGACATTCATCATTGGAAATTTGCACCTTTACATACTCTCTCTTGGTTCTTATTTTTCACCCTTGCCCAGCCCTCCCTTCAATCCCTTCATTCCTCCCTATTTACAAAGATTTTGTTCCTATTTTTCCATTTTCTCATATTAATCCCATTCCCTTCTATCCTTTCCCCTAGCCCTCCCACTTCCTTCTCCTTTGCCCCTTTTCTTCCTATTTCACATTACCTATTATACATTTTAGGCCTTATTTACACTTTCAGTTTCTCACACCAGAGAAACTACTTGGTATTTATATATGTGTGTCATATTTATTTCACTTAAGAGTATTGCCTCAATGTGCATCCACTTAGCTATAAATGTCTTTAATTTCTCATTTTTTATGGCTGAGTAGTACTCTATTTTATAAAATAAACACATTTTCTTTATCCAGTCTCCAGTTGATGGGCATTTGGGCTGTTTCCAAGTTTTAGCTATCACAAACTGTGATGCTATGAACATGGGTGCACATATATCACTGTGGCATGATTCTTTTAATTCTTTGGGGAAGATCCCAAGGAGGGGAATAGTGGAGTCAAATGGGATTTCCAGTCCTAGTTCTTTAAGGTATCTTCATACTGATTTCCACAGTGGTTGCACCAGTCTACACTCCCACCAGCAGTGGAGCAGGGTTCCTCTTTCCCCACAGCCCTGCCAGCATTTGTGATTGGATGATTTCATGATAGCAGCCATTCTTTTTGGAGTGAGGTGGAATCTCAACATTGTTTTCATTTGCATCTCTCCAGTGACCAGTGATGTTGAACATTTTTTCATGTATTTATTGGCTATTTCTACTTCTTTGTCTGAGAAATGTCTGTTCATTTCAGATGCCCATTTTTGGATTGGGTCTTTAAATTTGGGAGGTCTGATCTGTTTAAGTTCTTTATAGATTTGAGATAGTAGTCTGAGGAACAGTAGGTGAAGATTTTTTCACACATTGTGGGTAGGCTCTTAACACTGCTGGTGGTTTCTCTTGCTGTGCAGAAGCCTTTTAATAAGAAGAAATCCCACTTGTTGATTGTTTGTGCTAGTTCATGGGAAACTGAGGTTTTGTTCATAAAATCTTTTCCTACACCAATATCTTCAAGAGTTCTACCTAACCTCCGTTCCAACTGGTTCAGAGTTTCTATTTTAATATTTAGATCTTTATTCCATTTTGATTTTAGTTTAGTGCATGGTGAGAGGTACTGGTCTAGTTTTAATCTTTGGCAAGTTGAAGTCCAATTTTTCAGCACCATTTATTAAAGAGGCTATCTTTCCTCCAGTGAGGGTGTTTGGCTCCTTTATCAAAAATGAGATGGCTGAGTGTGTCTGGCATTTTTTCTGCATCTTCTAATATGTTCCACTGGTCCTCAAGTCTGTTTCTTTGCCAGTACCATGCTGTTTTTATCACAGTAGCTTTGTAGTAGAGTTGCAGGTTGGGGATTGTGATGCCCCCTGCCATGTCTCTGTTACCTAGAATTGCTTTTGCTATTCTGGGTCTCTTCTTGTTCCAAATGAATTTTTGGATTATTTTCTCGAGGTCTACGAAGTATGCTGCTGGGATCTCAAATGGAATTGCATTAAATCTATATAGCAGTTTTGGAAGTATGGCCATTTTCACTATATTAATCCTTCCTACCCAGGAGCAGGGGATGTCCGTCCATTTTCTGATATCATCTTCAATCTCTCTCTTCAGAGTGCCATAGTTTTCAGAGAAGAGGTCTTTGATTTCTTTCGTTAGGATGATTCCTAGGTATTTCAGTTGTTTGGATGCTATTGTGAAAGGAATTATTTGCCCTATTTCTGTCTCAGTGAGTCTGTCATTGGTGTAGAGGAAAGTTATTGATTTCTGTGTGTTGACCTTGTAACCAGCTACTTGACTGAATTTGGTTATTAAGTCTACAAGACTTTCGGTGGAGTTCTTGGGGTCTTCTATATAGAGTATCAGGTCATCTGTAAATAATGACAATTTGACTTCTTCATTACCTATCTTTATTCCTTTTATTTCTTTCTCTTGTCTAATTGCCGTGGCTAATATTTCCAGAAGTATATTGAACAAGAGTGGTGATAGTGGACATCCTTGTCTTGTTCCTGATTTGAGTGGGAAGGATTTCAGTTTTTGACCATTTAGTATGATATTGGCTGTTGGTTTTTCATAGATGGCTTCTATCAGTTTGAGGCAGAGACCATCTATTCCAAGTTTTTGTAGGGTTTTTATGATAAATGCATGTTGGATTTTGTCAAATGCTTTTTCTGTGTCTATGGAGATAATCATATGGTTTTTGTCCTTGGCTCTATTGATATAATGTATTACATTGATTGATTTGCGTATATTGAACCATCCCTGCATCCCTGGGATGAATCCCACTTGATCAGAGTGTATGATCTTCTTGATGATCGTCTGCATTCTGTTTGCCATTATCTTATTAAGGATTTTTGCATCTATGTTCATTAGTGAGATTGGCCTATAGTTCTCTTTTTCAGTTGGGTCTTTCTGTGCTTTGGGGATCAAGGTGATGCTTGCTTCCAGGAATGAATTTGGGAGTATTGCTTCCCTTTCAATTTCATTGAAGAGTTTATACAGTAGTGGCAGTAGTTCCTCTCTAAATGTCTTATAGAATTCAGCAGTGAAGCCATCAGGGCCTGGGCTTTTCTTAGTTGATAAGTTTTTAATTATATTTTCAATTTCATTGGTTGATATTGGGTTGTTCAGAATTTTTAGGTCTTCTTCGTTCAACTTTGGTAATTCATATGTATCTAGGAATCTGTCCATTTCTTCTGTGTTGTCCATCTTATTGGCATATAGGTTCTGGAAGTAGGTATTGATGATCCTCTGGATTTTTGCTGGGTCTGTTGTCATTTCACCCTTTTCACTCCGAATTGCATGGATTTGGGCCTTTTCTTTCCTTTCTCCAACAAGGTTGGCTAAGGGTTTGTCAATTTTGTTGATTCTTTCAAAGTACCAATTCTTGGCTTCATTGATTTTTTGTATCATTCTCTTAGTCTTCATTGCATTGATTTCTCCTCTGATCTTTATAATTTCCTCCCTTGTATGAGCTCTGGAGTTCTCCTGCTCTTCTTTTTCTAGAAGCTTGAGGTTCAGCATCAGGTTTTTTAATTGGGCTTATTCTGTTTTCCTAATATACGTATTCACTGCTATGAATTTCCCTCTTAAGACTGCTTTCATTATGTCCCATAGATTCCAATATGTTGTATTGGCATTGTCATTTAATTAAAGGAACTGTCTGATTTCTTCTTTAATTTCCTCTGTGACCCATTTGTTATTCCAAAGTATGTTGTTCAATTTCCATGTGTTTATGAAATTTTTCCAGTTTCTTTTGCAATGGATCTCCAATTTCATACCACTATGGTCTGAAAATATACAGGGGATAACTTCAATTCCTTTGCACTTACTAAACATGTTCTATATGTGAATATGTGGTCTATTTTGGGGAACGACCCATGTGCAGCTGAGAAGAATGTGTATTCTGATTTTGTGGAGTGGAACACTCTGTAAACATCTGTTAAGTTCATTTGTTCAAGAGTTCGATTGAGTTCTTGTATTTCATTACTTATTTTTTGTCTAGTTGATCTATCTATTTGTGACAGTGGGGTGTTGAGGTCCCCCACTACAACTGTATTAGTGCATATATGATTTTTCATGTCCCTCATTATTTGTTTCATATAGTTGGACACACTAGTGTTTGGTGAATAGGTATTTATGATTGTCCTCTCTTCCTCTTGGATTGTTTCCTTTACAAGGATGTAGCATCCTTCTTTGTCTCTCTTAATCAGTGTTGGTTTGAAATCTACTTGATCTGCCAAGAGGATAGCTACTCCTGCTTTTTTTTGGGTTCCCATCGCATAGAGTATTGTTTTCCACCCTTTAAGTTTCAGTCTATTAGTTTCCTTTTGAATTAAGTGTGTTTCTTGGATGTGGCATATTGTTGGATTTTGCTTCTTGACCCATTCTGCCAGTCTATTTCTTTTGTTTGGTGAATTGAGACCATTAACATTGATGGTTATAACTGAAACATATTGACTTGTCATTGCCATGACTTTTTATTTTGTTGGGTTCTCCCTCTCTACATTTAATTTCTTGTCATGCCAGATGGGTTCATTCTGCTTTGCTTCCTGGGGTTGTGAACCTCAATGTCTGTTCATAGGATATTGTGTAAAATTTTTTGGAGTGCTGGTTTGGTATTCGTGAAGTTCCTAAGGTGCTCTTTGTCATGAAAGTATCTTATTTCTCCATCCATTTTGAAAGATAGTTTTGCAGGGTACATCAATCTGGGTTGGAGGCTGTTTTCTTTTAGGGCTTGGAATATGTCACTCCAAGCTCTTCTTGCCTTGATGGTTTGTGTTGAGAAGTCTGCTGTCATTCTGATGGTATTTCCTTTGTATGTGATTTGTTTCTTTTCTCTGACTGCTTTTAGAACTTTGTTCTTCTGTTGTGTTTTGGAATCTTAACAATTATATGCCTATGTGTAAATTTTTTTTGATCAAGGCTATTTGGAGTCTTATATGCCTCACTTTTCTTTATGTCAAGTTCTTTTCCCTTGCTTGGGAAGTTTTCTGCCAGTACTTCTGTGAAGAGTTGTTTTTATTTCATCTCCACTCTCTCCTGTTTCTTCATTGACTCCAATCAGTCTTATGTTATTCTTCTTTGCATCATCTAGCAGCTGCTGGATTGATCTCTCATCTTCCCTTATAGTTTTGAAGCAATTTTTCTTTTCCTGGTCACTAATTGCAATCTTATCTTCTATATCTGAAATTCTGTCCTCACATTGGCTCATTCTGCTGTGTAGACTTTCAATGGAGTTTTTCATGTCCTGGAAATCTATTTGCATCTGTTTTATGGATTCCATTTGTTTCCTATGTTGGGATTCCATCATGTTCCTGAGCTCCTCTCTAGATTTATTAATCCTGTCTTGCACTATGAGCAAAATCTCCCCTGTTATCTGAGAAATTATTTCTGATTTCATTTTTTCCAGGTCCCCTTTTGTTGCTAGTTCAGTGGGTCTAGGTTGTTGAGTATCAGAGTGTTCCATCTCATTTCCCTTTGGGGTTGCTCTAGGTGATCTGGAAGTCTGGTTTTGCGACTTATTTTTTTTTTTTCTCTTTTTGATTGGGGGGGGCGGGGTGGTGCTGTTCACGCCCGTGAGGATCACCTCTTCTGAGCGGGGAGAGGTGGGACAGTGGAGGGGAGTGGTGGTAGGGATGGTAATCCAGAATCCCCTTCCTCTGGAGTGGGAGCAGCGGGAAAGTTGTGGCCAGGAAGCCCCTTCCTCTTGACCAGGAGCAGTAGGACAGCAGCTCAGAAGCCCCTACCTCTGGGCCAGTAGCGGTGGGAGGGATGGTGGCCCAGAAGCCCCTTCCTCTGTTGGGAGTTGTGGGACAGAAAGCAGCCCCAAATCCCTTTCTTCTGGGCTGGGAGCAGTGGGAGGGATGGTGGCCAGGAAGCCCCTTCCTCTGGACCAGCAGTAGTGGGACGGCCAGGAAGCCCCTACCTCTGGGGCAGGAGTGGTGGGACTGAGTACTGTGGTTTGGTGGTTTGATGTTCTCTGCGTCTTTGTAGTGTGGAACCAGGTGGCTGTACCGGGGGGGTGGGGTGGTGTCCAGTGGATTGTTGCTGGGGCGCGGGCTGATTCAGAGTGTTCCACATGATTCGTGGCTTTTTTTGTTTTGTACCAGGGATAGGATTTGGGACCTTGTGCTTGAGAGGCAGGCAGAAGAACCACTGAGCTAAATCCCCAGCAGTTCAGCATTATTATACCTGCACCAGATATACACATGTTCATTTTACTTAATTTCTAACTCTATGCTGCCCTTCTACGACCCCCCCCCACTTATCCATCACAAAAGGGCAGAAAGAAATCAAATGGCCAGAAATAATGTAGATAGAAATTCTCAGGTTAGGATAGGTGACAATCAGAGAGCCAATCAGATGGTGACAACTTCCAGATGCCCACATGGTGTGGTAAGAAGAAATCATTAGTCTTAAATAAAAAGGAGTTGAGGACCAAAATCCCATGAGTATTCACTTCTGATACCTTCTAATACCCCAGAGTAGCTGTCTATCTTCTTTTTTCTCAACTTTTTCCAAATAAACTGTTTCCCTTTATTTTAAAGTCTACCTCATTAATTCATTACTGAAGCTGGGAGTTTATGATCCTGTCAGTTGGGTTTTCCAGACAAGGTATGGTGCATATATTCCACCCTGCCATAACACTATGTTTCTTTAAACATTTTAAACACAAAAATGAAAAGATAAATGAAATGATGATCTTCTGTACCAGATCTAATAGTGTTTTCTGTCTCTTCTCAATCAATTTCTGCTTCATTTTATTAGAGTATAAACATAATTATCTTGCTATAACTGCTTGTTACATGAGTCAGGGACACCATCTTTTCGATAAAATATGTACATCTATGTGTAATTTTCGATACAACAATATTCCTTGTGTTCATTGTAAATGGGATATGTTTGTTTAGTGTTCTGAATTGTAATGAAGTGCATAATTTTTCTATAGCCTGAAAATGAATGAGAAACTTCTATGGTCTGAAGTATTAAAACCTCCACAAACTTACAAATCAGTTTCACCCTCAAGGAAAACAAGCTGGGAAATAGAGCAGCTTGAATTATAGATTTGATCTTTTAAAGATCGCAGAAAAATGATTTAATTATGGATGGTAAAACAAACTAATCAAAAAGGTATTTTATTTGAATGAACAAAAGACAAGTTTTCTTTACTGAAAAATACACCAGAAAATGCAACATCTTTAGGGTTATTAGGCATAACCATGAGCACTGGCACATTATCTTAGAGAATATATTTCTCATCAGTAAATAAACTTAGGTGAATATAAATGGGAACAACTTAAAAACTCTACTGATGAATGGATAAAAGATATGTGATACATAGACACAGTAACATAGAATTATCCTGTTACTTTCAACAACATGGATAAAACTGGAAGTCATTACATTAACTGAAATAAGTCAGGCACAGAAAAATAAGTACCACATGATCTCACTCATGTGGAATTTAATCAAAATTGGTCTCATAGAATTTGAGAGTTTAATAGTGGTTACTAGAATTCTGGCCAAGGGAAAGAGGAAAATAGGATAGGTAAATATTGATGGATAAATACTAAATTATTGTTAGGTAGGAATAAGAAATTCTGGTGTACTATTGTACAGTAGGGATATTGTACATAATTATACACTGTACATTTCACAAAGCCAGGAGAAATTAGAGTATTTTCACTATAAAGAAATAATGAATATTCTAGAAGAGATGGGTCAAACCTGATTTAAACAATATATAGTGTATAAATGCATGAACACATCACATGATATCCCCCATTTTTATGTTTTAAATATATAAATTGAAATAAATTTTTTTAATAATGTATAACTTTAGTATCATTCACTAAACACACACATATACAGAAATTAAAATTATTCAAAGAAAAGCAATGCAAGGGGAAAAAAAACACTATAATAATATTTGAATATAATAGAACTCAACCAAAGCAAAACTGAAAAGTAGTTAAACATTTTTCCATATAATTAAAAAAAAATCTCAAGCTTTAACAAGACATCAGAATATGTGATTTGTTTTAGAAATATTTTCAAAACTAATATTGAACAAATAGTGGTCTGGAGAAAAAATTCTAATTAACTAGTAGACTCCACATAGGCCAAATTGTTTTTTAATTTAAATTTCAATACAGTCATGTGACACATGATGGAAACATAATCTGAGAAATATGTTATTAGGCAATTTCATCCATGTATATCACAAAGTACCACACAGAGTGCCAACTTCTAAGTGCAAACTGAGAAGGTATGCGTCAATCATCTGTGATGGCCCCTTGATATTATCCAAATACGCAGTTAAACACGAGATACCTGAGGCTACCGCTGGCCTAGCAGCAGACTGTTTTACAGTAAATTCTCATATAAGTAGGATTATGCTCTAAAGGATGAAAAGCACAGCATGTTATGATAAGTACCTAAAACAGTAACAGTCATTTATCACACTATCCAGTACTGTGTACTGTACATAGTTGCATGTGTTTCTTCTGGAAACACACCCTTCTCTCCTTTGATCTCAGTGACTCCTCCTTCCCAACTCACTGATCAGCTCCCGCCTAGTCTCTATTTACATCTCTTGCTATAGTTTTTGCTTGAACTCGGGTCCTTGCCCTTGAGAGGCAGGCAGCGGAGCCACTGAGCTAAATCCCGGCCCTCTTGCTATAGTTTTAAACACAATCTACATATGGATTCTTTCCAGATTCCAGCCTGTAACCTGATCTCTCCCCTTCCCCTCCTGCCACCCCTACTCCTTTGAACCTTTTCTTCTTATTTCAAATTATCCATTATTCATTTTAATCATTTTAATCCTTAATTACACTTTCAGTTTCTCACACTAGAGAAACTATTCGGTATTTACACACGTGTGTCCTATTTATTTCACTTAAGAGAATGGCCTCAATATGCATCCATTTAGCTATTGAAATAAATTTTTAACAAAATAACCAGTAACTGGTTTTGACTCTTAATTTCTCTTTTTTACTATTTATTTATTTATTTATTTATTTATTTATTTATTTTGTTCTTTTATTGGTACATTTTAGGTATACAATTCATTACATTTATCATTGGGTGCTTGTACTTGTACATGATATATCTTGGTTCTTTTTTTTTTTTACTCTTAATTTCTTTCTCTTTTGTGCTTCTTCCCTAAAGTGCAATTTCTCAAGATATCCAAGTCTGTTTTGGCTTAAATCTAGATATCCCTCCAAAGCCTCATGGTCTCATAGGGCTTTTGAGTGGTGACTGGATCATGGGTGATACTGTACCTGTCCACTGGTGAGTTTATACCTGGGTGTGATGAAATTTGGTGGGAAGAGGTGGGAAACCATGGGCATGGCCTAGAGCTGTATATATCCCTCCCCCACCTCACTTGATCATACTCTGCTCACTGCTTCTTGCCCACCATGCCATGAGCCCTTTCTCCTCTGCCATGTCCCTCTGTCATGCTTATCTGCCATGCTCCCCTACCTTGGATCCAGCTGATTGTGGACTAAAACCCCTACACAATCTGAGCCAAATTAAATCATTCTGCTTTTCACACGTGGTTGTTGGGTATTTTGTCCCAGTGATGAGAAAATTGCTAAAACAAAGTCAATCTAAACCTGATCCAGTGCAATTAAAAATTTTACAAAAATATTGATTGCACTCTGTTAATCGGGACATATCTTCCTTAAGGATAGAAAAAGTGTTGTAAAAAATGAATTATCATTTTAAAAATAGATATGGAACTAACTACATATCTGAATATTCAACTAACTACATATCTGAATGTGAAAAATAATTTATCACTAATTGAGGGACTATTGAGTACAAAATATTGTGCTTTAATTTTTTTCTCTAAAATGTTATGTCATTTATCCTAATCCCATAGTCACCATTTGAATCTTTGAATTCTATCTTCAGTGCTATTATCAATTTTTTCTGATCTCCATTTCCACTCAAATACAATCATTTCATTTGCATGGTCAGTTTTACTTATTCAATAATTTATTACCTATTATTTGTCCTCTTATTCTATAATTGGTGGTTCCCTCAATATTACATTTTACTAACCTGTGAATTACTGGAAGACAAAGCCTTGTTTTTTTTCACATTTTTGTGATTATATTTCCAATAGTTTCTCTAGGACTTACCATTAAATAAGCACTCAACAAATGTTTTGTTGAATTATGCTAAGTGACAATAAAGCAAGGGAGAAATGCTGTGAACAGCTTACCTGAATAATACTAAAGAAGCACAGAGAGTGGGATATGTGGCACAAATAATTTATTTACTTTCATTTAGAACAAAATATATTTTGTACAGGTATAAATTATAGTGTTTTAGAAAGCAAATAAACATATGAAAAAATATTCAAAATCACTGGTCATTCAAGACATGCAATTGAAAACAACACTGAGATTCTACCTCACCACTGGTGCAACCACTGTGGAAATCAGTATGGAGATGCCTCAAAAAACTAAGATTAGAGGTCCCATGTGACCCAGCTACACCCCTGCTGGGTATCTTCCCAAAAGAATTAAGAGAATCATAACACAGCTATATAGTGCGCCCATGTTTATAGTGGCAGAGTTTATAATAGCTAAAACGTGGAAGCATCCCAATTGCCCATCAACTGGAGACTGGGTAAAGAAAATGTGTTTTTTTAATAAAATGGAGTACTGCTCAACCATAAAGAATGAGAAACTAGATAAATTTATAGCAAAATGGATGCATATTGAGGCCAAGCTCCTAAGTGAAATAAATAGGACACACATGTATAAATACTGAATAGTTCCTCTGGTGTGAGAAACTGAAAGTGTAAATAAGGATCAAAATATATAATAGATAATATGAAATAGGATGAAAATGTCCAAAGGGGAAGAAGTGGGAGGGGTAGGGGAAAGGAAAGAAGGGAAAGGAATAAATATGAGAAAAGGAAAAAATGGAAACAAAGTCTTTGTAAATAGGGAGGAGTGGAGAGGTTGAAGGGAGAGCAGAGGAATTGGGAAAAAATAAGAACGAAGATATATTATGTAAAGGTACAAATTCCCAATAATGAATATCAGCATATTGTAGACCTAAAATGTACCAATGAAATTAGTGAATTAAAAAAGAAAAGCTAACTCTCAAAGACATTTTTATTAGAATATCTAAAGAAAAACATTGCATTTGACATGTTTTAAAACTCCCTTTCAAACTAGCAATACAGCTATTAAAAGTTGTTGAATAGAGAAAAAAATCAACAGAAGCCCAATAAGTTTCTATACTGCATATTAATAACAGTGCCAAATTCTTAAAGCTGGTGAACACAAGAAAATAAGAAAAGCAATTGTGTTAGGGAACTGTGCTAGAGAATTCTCATACCATATCCAGTTTTGCAAGATATAAACATTTTAATTAATTTTATTGGTACATTTAAGGTATACAATATAATGACATTCATCATTGGAAATTTGCACCTTTACATAATCCATATTGGTTCTTACTTTAATATATAAACATTTTAGACAGAAAAAATGTAAATGATACCTAGGGTGCATGTTCAATACTTAACTACGAATTTTAGGAAGTTGCTATAGTTCATTCATTTACGGTCTTCTTAAAGTTTGTGTTAGACATTTTTAAAGATCAAATCTGTAAAGTTTTTGTTAAAAATCCTTGTTTCATATACAATCTCTATTAGCATCTCCTTAAAGTAAAGTAGCAAGGGGAAGGAATGTGATAGTGGCAAAATGATCACTTGTTGCCTTCAGTGCACTAGCCAAAATCAGCATCTAACCTCGAGGAAGAGTCAGCACTGTCATGTGACTGAATGTTCATTTTGTTTTAACTGTCAACATACCTTAAGTTGATACTAATTCAATGTGTCCTATTGCTAATATTGGGTAGTAGACCTGGAAGTATAAGGAAAAAGTGTTGCAAATTCTTATTCCATCCATTAGAATACTTATGACTGTCACACAGGAAGAAATTTCTTCTATAGACAAAAGTGTATGTCAAAAGAGATTCTCAGTGATACCCTTCAAAATATATATAAATAGCATTGTACTTTAAAGGGTTAAAGAAGATCACTAAATATCCTATTTAACTACAGTGTTTATGCTCTCCAGACAGGTTCTCATTTACATAAATACCAAGAATATAAAATTAGATCATATACTAACAAGTATTTTCAAAATAACCCATCCCCAAATTCTTTTATAGAGGTTTTAAAAGGTAACTTGATGTTCTTGAACAAATCATAGTTGTTTTTAAATGTGGTTTTAATTACAATGTTAATTAGTGAAGTCTGTGCATTGGGCTTCATTTGATTATGTTTTAAATTTAACCTACATTACTAAGAGCACTGATGGAATTCAGCGTTGGAGGACTGATAATGGCTGACAAAGTCAACAGTCAGCTTTGCTTCTTGAGTGTCATGTTCTATCACATCCTACTATTCTACCTTGTCATAGAAGGGAAGGATTTCATAAAGTCTTATTTTTGGAGGCTGAGTAAGCTTCCTCTTTGGAAACTTTAAAAATAAAGACAGAAACCTATCTGTGAGATGACTTTGGTATCGGGCCAGGGCAACATGGACCAGGAATGAATGGATAAATAAGTAAATAAAACTACATTAAATTATAAAATCCTGATTTGTGGCCAAAAGCTCAATGGGCAAAATAGTTATGTGTCAAACATTGTACTAAGTTGCTGATATAAATTGTGTAATATAATTCACACCAATTGCTGATGGAATAGATGTAATTATAGATGGACTGGATGTATTATAGTAGTAATTATAGTAATAATATATAGTAGTAATATAGATGTACTATATAGTACATACATATACATTATATGTATATGTGTATATGTATGTATATGTGTATATATGTATATGCATAGAGTACATAGATATAGTACATATATATATATATATATATATATATATATATATATGGAGAGAGAGATAATAGGAAAAAAGAGAGAAAAAAGTATTGTAATCCAGCACAGATAATGTATCTAAAAGTGTACCTTTACTTAGTATAATAGTCTTACATGTTTTATATGTTCTTTGGCCTATTAGTATGTTTTTTAATCTGTATATAAGATAATTAAATTTATAAGGTCTTAAAAGATAAATAAATGAATCTGATACAGGAAAAATAAAAGGGGGTGGAGGAAAGGGGGAAAATAAAACTTGAAATGTGTTATGCACATATACCAATTTCCTACACTGAATATAATTATTAGGTACTGCAAACATGTACTAATAAAAGGAAAAAAAATCAATTATAAAATATTTTTTAAAAATGTATAGGTGGATATCAGTGCTTAAGTGAGAGAAGAATATTATATATGGCGTGAAGAACAACTTGTGAGTACAAGATACTGTGCTAGGTGTGGAGGCATGAGTTCAAAGTTATCCCTGCTCTGAAGTCCTCACATTATAGTGGGGGAATACGATATGAGTATAGATAATTGGAATGTAAACCTGCATGTTATAAGCCTTGAGTGCTCCTGATACAGTATTAGGACAGACCAAGGAATGGAGAACTTATAATCCACTTAAAGAATGAGTATAAAGCCCTCTGTGGGTAAGAACAGGTAGAAATAAGATGAGAACATTGTCTGCAAAGAGAGAAATATATACAAATAAATAGGCAAGTGCAGAATAAAGAAAATTGAAGAAAAAACAAGCTCCACTCAGTTTGCAGGGCCATAAGTATGAATTAAAAATTAGCAAATGATAAGACCAGAAAGAAAGTAAGGTCAAATACATAGAGCTGTGAGTGTGACTAAACTTATTTCCATAACAAGTGGGAGACAACTGGAGACTTTTGAAGCTAGGATGATTCATATTCAACATTGGAATTTACACTGAAAAATATGGTAGCCAGGGGATGGGTTTTAGCTCAGTCATTCCGCCGCCTGCCCCTCAAGCGCAAGGTCCCTACTTTGACCCAGGTACAAAAAAAAAAAAAAAAAAAAAAATGGTCGCCATTTGAGAATGGACTGATAGAAGGCAAGAATAGAGAAGAGTCAGAGTTTTACAGAAGCAGTTCATGTGCTAAGTTTTCCTGGCTTGACATAAAAATTATGCAGGCGAGGGCCGGGAATTTAGCTCAGTGGTGCCGCGCTTGTTTCACAAGTGTAAGGTCCTGAGGTCTAAACTTGATCCTTGGTACCGGAAAAAAAAAAAAAAAAAAAGCAGATGAAATGCATTTAGGAATTCATTCTTGTGCATTAATTCCAAGATTAGTGAAACCTGTCCAAAAATCTTTGCAGAAACCTGATAAGCATTTCAATATGAGTAGAAAGGTTTCTTCACTCACCCTACAATGTTTTCAATAAGTCCAGTTAACAAAAGAAAGAGCTCTATATCATAGAGAAGGCCTGACAATTGCAGAGATCAGGATCCTCTGCTATCCAAGCTAGTAGGTATTATCAGCAGAGAATAACAGCAGGGGAGGACTACCTATTACAAAGTCAAAGAACACAGAAAACAAAATAAAACAGCAGGAAAATCTTTAAAATTTCAGAGGCATGCAGCTTGCTAAATTGTTCTAGCATTGCTTCTCTGAATTATGGGCACTAACATTAAACAGATCGATTTTACATTGTAATGTGTGACACTGAATGTGTTATGATGTATGAAGACCCAGTATAACAAGGTCTTCATAACGATTCAAATTAAATAACCTACCAAAATCATGAGGTAAAATACTTCCACATTATATCAAGAACATCTCTGCCATTTCCTACTCCTTAAGAAAGGCATTTTGAAGATAATGCTTTGCTTTACAATTATGTTAGAAATCAACAAATGATATAATCATTAGTTCATTCAATAGATCTATAGTTAAGATTATGAAAAGTTTTATTTTAAATTTATTGTACAGCTTTACATTATATCAGTAGGTATATAAAAATAACAAGATACTGATGTATTTTGCATCTACAGATCTGAGAAAACTCAGCATTTTTTCCTGCAACAAAATCTGTTAATTGGTTTCTAATTTAGCCAAAATAAAGTATTTTCAGTATATAATTTCATGCCAGCTTGAGGAAGCATATATAAGTTTAAGTGAACTGGCTATTTTCCCTTTGAAATAAATTCTGCAAAGACAATTGAGAGGTAAGGATGTATGATATTTTTGGCACTTGTCTAGTTTTTCTCTATAGATACTTCTGAAGATTTTCAGGTAGCTTAGTTGTGAGATATGAAAACAAACTCTACCTTGGATTAGAACTAATGTGTAACAACTTGACAATGCTTTAAGATGCCTAGTCTTACTACCTATGTGCAAAATTTGATTTTGCACGGATACCTAAACATCCATGTTTGCTAAGCCAAATTCACTTGCTCAGTAATATGTCTGAGATATTTCCTTGCTTCCTGTTATACATTCAATTTCAAAATGGGATCAGAGAGAACAATTGGATACCTCTTTGGACATCTACATACTAGGTACCCACTTTAATGTCTTCATTGTGTTAACTTTCAAGCAATTCTATGAAAATTTATATCTATATCTGTATCTGTATCTATACCTCCCCAAGTCACAGAGGTGGAAACAAATTCAGATAATGCATCTCTTGTCTGAGTCTCTATCTATATAGTTAATAGGAGAGCCAAAAGCTACAGCCTTTTTTTTTTTTTTTTTAGCTACAGTCTTAACTATAAAGAGAATCAAATAATATGGTTGCCTGACCATAATAGGACTGCTTACACATTTTTCTAAAATCCTTTTCCATCAAATCAGAACCTTTGGCTTCTGAAAGTTAGTCTAAATTTGTCATGTTCCCTCTTGGACACTGTAATGCATCATGCCACTCACTTTTTCAGGATATTATCTTTACCCTAATGATGTCCACAAATCTATTCCTGGTGTCTATTCCTTTTCAAGTGGCCTCTATTTCACACCCAATATGGTTTTATTATGATCACACATGATAAACCAAGTGATAAACTTTTAGGATTTTGATTTCAATGTGATCAACAAAGTTCCTTCTATGACTACAAACACCATTTGATTTGCTTGGGTCTTAGACAATGCTAGAAGACTTGAGTGCAGGCTACTGAGCCATAATCCCAAACCGTATGCAAACAAATTTTTCATATAATCTGGATATAGTAACATTGATTTCCTTCTTACATGTGATAACTTAGCATCTATATTATATTCATTTGAATTATTATTATAGTGAGTAATATTTAAATTTTACATTTATTTTCCAAAGCCTAATATTCAATAGATATAAACATCCCCATTGGCAACTTCTTTTCAATGTTAGTTGCTAATAATTTTTGATTCAAGAGCTCCAGAAGAATGGCCCCCAACTGTTGTACTATATTTTACTGCTATTATGTTTACAAAATTTTTATCTGTGGCCAAGGCACTTATCTGATATATTGCTGAGATTAACACGCCATGGGAATCATGGGTTGTAAGGGCAGATTGAGGATACAGGTTCGCTAAAAAGCCATGTTATACAAATATGATAAGAATGCAAGACATGGTATGTTTGGGCAAAGGGTGTGAACTTTAGGGTCAAACATTTATGTTTGAATCTCCCTAATCAACACTTCAAGCTGTTCATCCTTAGGTACATTATTAAATGAACTTCGGTTTCCTTAACTAAGAAAAAGAATATTAATAGCTAAACCTCACCAATACTGTTATAAAGCCTAAATAAAAAGAAATAATTACTGTAGAGCACTTAGCATGATGCCTTTAACAGTCACTTAAAATGAAGGTTATTAATGCTTAAAAGTATTGTATTTGGGACAGGGATTTAAGTAGACTGTTGGACTTGCTGTCTTCAGTCCAGGGTCTGGTTGCTCCCCTTCTCCTTGGGAATTGCACTCATCCAGGATCACTTTGGCTGGTAAGTCCTCACATCTTCTGCCCCATACCAAGATGAAGAAAAAAATAGAGCCAGCTTAGAGGTGATGGATGCTTATGTCCTTGAGTTCAGGGGTGCTGCGCATCTGGCATGGGCATACTTGAGTCAATTGTTGTAGAATGGATGGACCTTGAGACTACCATGTTAAATGAAATAGACTCACAAGCTTAGATATCACATAGTTTCTCTTATATGAGAAGTCTAAATTATAATACAGAGCAACATAAAAGATAATAGGAAATAGGGAGATAGATTTTTCTCAAATGGGAAGGGGATCAACAGGTGGAGGTAGGGCGTGGGTGGGAGGGAAAGGGATGAAAAAAGAAATTACTATGTGCTATATGTGGGTTGTAAACATTAGTGCTGGGAAACATGTGATAATAAAAAAGTACTGTACTTCCATAGCTAAAAGTTAAGGACAACTGTAATAATCTTAGATCTCTGGTTGGAGAACTATGTTGAGAATTATCCATATGTGTAGAAATAAAACCTTTCTCATAAATAATATCACACCAAAAAATATATATTTTCTACTTAAATTCTTCTTTCCATTGTGTAAAAAGATATCTGCTTGGTTTGTGATATAAGGCCTTTTACAATACAGGTCTTGAAGATAATAATTCTCAAAAGTTCCCACATTAAGCTTTAGAAAATATTTTGATCTCAAATCCTTCCATGGCAATAGTTAATTTACTTTTGCATACAGCACATACTTTCCCCAACAACATAGAGCTATAATAATAAGAACAACAATGACAAAACATTCTTGAATTTCTAGCCAAATGGTAAGTACTCTGGGCTTTGAAGAAAGCATGAGTCATAAAATATGAGGTTCAAAAAAAGTTTTAAAAAAATAAACACGTGTGTTAACAGCATGTTAAACTGTTAACAACAAGTAAAGGAAATTAATAAAAAATGCACCTTAGAAAATGTATGCTTTCATGATTCCAGTGAATTTTTTCAAGATACTTCTGCAGCTAATGAATAAAAAAATGGCAACACAAGTGGCCCCACCATGTAGACATACATTAAAGTCAATGCAAAATTTTTCCCAAGTGTAGTATAACAATGGATAATTCAGTCATGCATAGTGTAAGAAAATGATTTACTTAAATTTTCTGGGGGTTTTTACCTTGCAAAAGAAGACTATAGTATTGGCCCTTAACCTCAGCATCTAAACTTCCATTTGGAGTATTGTATTTGTAAACAAGGCAAAACAAAATCCCAAACCTTTGTCACTCTGTCAGCAACTTTCGTCATTTAAAATGTGAAATAATTATTAAAACTGATTTTATTTTTTATAGAAACTGATTAGCCAAACTTTAGTGAAGTTTTTAAACTATATTGTAGTAAAATATAAGATTTGTGTAGCAATTCCTTGTTCAAATGATTTTACTGTTAACATATGGAATTAGTGATCTTGACAGTCACAATTTCATGAATAGTAGGAAATCATTTAAAACTGTGGAAATTCTCACATTCTATCATTGTTAATTGGCCTTTATTGTTTTGCCGAAAGATTTTCATTAGGGATCAGTCCAGTAGATACACAATTTTTAAAACTGCATTTTGGGGGATAATGTCAATACCTTTTGCTCTTTGTGGTCGCTTGTCTTCCTGGTTTTTCAGATTACTCTAGCACTATTAAAGGGTCATTTTACATTACCATATCCAAATATATACTGATGTAATTCTCCTGGAGAGAAATTCATATTAGTTTAACACCAGAGGAAACCTCTTTGTAAAATATTTCTTTTTCCTCAGACAACTTTCTATTGTTGCTGGTCATTCTTAATGAGAAATTACTTTGGATACAGGCCTGGGGGAAATATATATATATATATATATATATATCCTATATATCTATATATCTATATTCTATCTGATATTTACTAGCATCTTTTTTGTGCCCTAATTTTCTCATCTGTGCTATTATATAGAAAATAATAGAAATGAGAGATTTAGGGACAGTCATAGGTTTATAATGAGAATAAATGAGTTAGTATTTTAATTTGTCAGGAGACTGTTAGGTACACAGTAAATTAATATTTTAATTCTATTGCTATGCTTGGTTTGCTTCCATCATTTTTCCCATGTAGTCATTCCTTCTACTTTTTATTTACCTTGAATCATTTTATAGTGCTTCACTATTTTATTTGCTTTTTGTGCTTAAAGGTCAGTTATAGTCTTTGTGAAATAAATGTCATTAGATGTGACTATAAAAATTCAGTTAATTAGAGTAAAAGAAAGGAATGCATATAATCCACATATTTTATAGCTGTTATCCAGCATTATTGTACTGAGCCCCTTTATTCTCAATGAATATATGACATGATCACAAAATGTCTGTATTTAATATAGTATGGTAGTCACCAAGTACTGTTGTATTCTACTTTATTTATTATAAGAACTTCATCTTAATGGGAAATTAATTTTTCACAAGCAAATCAATTGCCATTAAAAGTCAGAAAAGCAGTGATCCCAAGAAACACACAAGTATTTTTCATTTTCTTTTTTTGATTAGAACTTGCAAAATTTTTATTTTATTAAATGTATTTAGACAAGTGCATTGCCTAAAATGAAACATATATTTGTACCACAAAAAATGTTTATCATACTCTTAAAGAGTGTCAATAGAACAAAACTTTAGTATTACTAATAACAAAGCTGGTTTGTGTATACAAGTCAACATCTAACCCTTTTTTCTTTTTATTTTATTGATACATTTAAATTATACATAATGATAACATTCATCATAGGGAATTTGTACCTATATATGATACATCTTGCTTCTACTTTTTTTCCCATTCCCCTACCCTCTCTTCAATCCCCTTCCCTTCTTTATCTCCAAAAGCTTTGTTTCCATTTTTTCCTTCTATTCTTTTCTTCTTGTCCTTCTTTCTTTTCCCTCTCCCTCCTTCCATGTTCCTATTCTCATTTGAACATATTCTTCACATTTAACAATATCTATTATATATTTTGGTTGTTATTTACACTTTCATTTTCTCATGCCAGAGAAACCATGGGATATTTACACGTGTGTCTGATTTTTATTTAACTTATGAGTATGGTCTCAAGGTGCATCAATTAGCTAGAAATGTCTCAAGCTTATCCTTCTTTTTGGCAGAGTAGTACTACAGTGTATAAAAAATATATCGTTATTCATCAGTTGATGGGCATTTGAGCTGTTTCCAAGATTTAGTTATTACAAACTGGGCCACTCTAAATATATGCATACATCACCATGATATGATGCTTTTAATTCTTTCAGAAAGATATCAAGAAGGGAACAGCTGGGTCAAATGGAACTTCTAGTTTTAATTTTTTGAGGAGTCTCCATACTGATTTCCACAGTAGTTGCACCAGTCTACACTCCCACCAACAGTGGAGGATTATTTTATCCCCACAGCCCTGCCAGCATTTGTTATTGGCTAATTTCTTGATATTAACCATTTTTTTTGGAGTGAGATGGAATCTCAGCACTGTTTTAATTTCCATCCCTTGAATAACTAGTTGTGTTGAACATTTTTTATATATTTATTTGCCATCTCTATGTCATCTGAGAAGTGTCTATTCATTTCAGATGCCCATTTTTGAATTAGGTCTTTAAATATAGGGTTCTGATTTTTTGAATTCTTTATATACGCCAGATATAGGTCCTTTGTCTAGTAACAGCTGGCAAAATTTTGTTCCTACTCTGTGGGTTGTCTCTCATTTTGTTAGTGATTTCTTTTGCTGTACAAAATCTTTCAGTAAGATGAGATCACAGTTGTTGATTCTTTGTGATATTTCCTTTGCTATCAGGGCTTTGTTCATAAAGTCTTTGCCTAAACCAATGTCTTCAAGCTTTCTACCTATTCTATCTTCCAGCAGATATAGTGTTTCTGTTTTAATATTTAGATCTTTGATGCATTTCGATTTTACTTTAGTGCATGGTGAAAGATAGGGATCTAGTTATAATCTTTGGCATGTGGAAAGCAAGTTTTTCCATCACCATTTATTAAAAAGGCTATCTTTCTTCCAGTGAAGGTATTTTGCTCCATTGTCAAAGATATGGTGGCTGACTATGTTTGGAGTTGTTTCTATATCTTCTAATCTGTTCCTTTGATCCTTGGGTCTCTTCTTTTTTGCCGGTACCATGCTATTTTTATCACAGTAGATTTGTAGTATAATTTTAAGTCAGAGATTGTGATGCTCCTTGCTTTGAATTTGTTGGTCAGTGTTGCTTTTGCTATTTCAGGTCTCTTCTGGTTCCAAATGAATTTTAGAATTGTTTTCTCTAATTCTGTGAGATATGCTATTGGGTTTTTTGTTTGTTTTTTTGTTTTGTTTCGTTTTTTGGTATGGGGGATCGCTTGCGAGGCAGGCGGTGGAACCACTGAGCTAAATCCCGGGCTTCTATGGGTATTTGGATTGGGATTGCATTAAACCTGTAAAAAAACTTTGGAAGTATGACCATTTTCACTATATTACTTCTTCCTACTCAAAGACAAAGATTATTTTTCCATTTTCTGATATCCTCTTCAATCTCCTCTTACAGAGTTCTGTAATTTTCAATTTAAAAGTCGTTTATTTTATTCGTTAGATCAATTCCTAGGTGTTTCATATTTTTGGGTGCTATTATGAAAAGTATTGTGTCCCTAATTTCTCTATCAGTGAGTTTGTTATTTGTGCACAGAGAAGCTACTGATTTTTGAGTATTGACTTTGTACTTAGCTATAGTACTGAATTTGGTTATTAAATCTAGAAGTCTTTTGGTGGAGTTTTTAGGGGTCTTCTATGTATAGCATCATGTTATCCACAAATAATGAAAATTTAATTTCTTCTTTTCTTATCCTTATTCCTTTTATTTCTTTTTCCTGTCTAATTTCTGTCAGTAATGTTTCCAGATTTACATTGAATCAGAGTGATGACAATGGACATCTTTGTCTTGTTCCTGATTTTATAGTGAAAGCTTTCATTTTTGACCATTTAATATGATTTTGGCTCTTGGTTTGTCATAGATGTCTTTTATCAGTTTCAGATAAAGACCATCTATTCCAATTTTCTTAGGGTTTTTTTTTTTAAAAAAAATTGGTTTTAGAACTGGTCAAATGCTTTTTCTACATCTATTGAGATGATTGTATGATTTTTTCCTTGGCTCTGTTAATAAGGTGTATTACATTTATTGATTTGCCTATGTTGAAACATTCCTGCATCCTTGGGATGATTCCTACATGATCATAGCATATAATCTTCTTGATGTATTCTGTTTGCCAGTATTTTATTTTATTTTTATTTTTGGTACCGGGAATTGGTCTCAGGAATTTTCACTTACCAGGAAAATGCAGTGTCACTGAGCCAAATCCCTGGCCCTTGCCAGTATTATATTGAGGATTTTTGCATCTATGCTCAAGGAGGGATTGATCCTTTTTTAGTTGGATCCTTCTCTGGTTTTGGTATCAGGGTTATTCTTGCTTCCAGGAATGGATTTGGAAGTATTACTTTCCTTTCAATTTCATTAAGGAGTTTGTGAAGTAGCACGAATAGGTCTCTAAATTTCTTGTAGAATTCATCAGTGAAGCCATCAGGATCTGGGCTTCTCTTTGTTGATAGATTTGCAATTACTTCTTCAATTTCATTGACTGATAGTGCTTTAATTACAATTTTATATCTGCTTGATTTATCTTTAGTAACTCATATGTGTCTAGGAATCTGTCCATTGCTTCTGTGTTTTCTTTCTTATTAGAATACAGATTCTCAATGTAGGTATTGATGATCTTCTGAATTTTTACAGGATCTAATGTGATTTCATGATTTTCATTTCTTTTTTTTTTGGTACCAGGGGTCAAACTCAGGACCTTATGATTGAGAGGCAGGTGGAGACCATTTTCATTTCTAATTGCATGGATTTGAGCATTTTCTTTCCTTTTTTATCAAAGTTGGGTAAAGATTTTTCCATTTAGTTTAATCTTTCAAAGAACCAATTCTGGAATTCAATGATTCTTTTTGTTGTTTTCTTAGTCTCAATTGCATTCATTTCTGCTCTGATATTTATAATTTCCTCCCTTATACAAGCTTTGGGATTGACTTACTCCTCTTTTTCTAGTAGCTTGAGGTTCAATATTAGGTTGTTTATTTGAACTTGCTCTGTTATTTTACTATGGGAATTCACACCTATAAGTTTTGCTTGTAGGACTGCTTTCATAGTGTCCCGTAAGTTGATTATGTTATTTTGGCATTATCATTTAATTATACAAACTGTCTAATTTCTGCTTTAATTTCATCTGTGACACATTTATTGTTCACAGAGGTGTTTTTAAATTTCTGTATGTTTATGAATTTCTTCAGTTTTCTTTTTTATTGGAAATTTGCATCTTTACCTAATCTCTCTTGGTTCTTAATTTTCCCCATTCCCATGCCTTCCCTTCAACCCCTTCATCCCTCCCTATTTACAAAGACTTTGTTTCCACTTTTACATTTTCTCATATTGATTCCATTTCCTTCTATTATTTTGAGTGCCTTCATTTTTTTTTGGCACTGGGAATCGAACTCCGGACCTTGTGCTTTTTGAGGCAGGCGGCGGAACCACTGAGCTAAATCCCCAGCCCCTCCTTCTATTATTTTGCCTACCTCTCCCACTTCCCCTTCCCCTTTGCCCACTTTCTTCCTATTTCACATTATCTATTATAACTTTTAGTCCTTATTCACACTCTTAGTTTCTCACACTAAAGAAACTATTTGGTATTTACACAAGTGCATCCTATTTATTTCACTTAAGAGTATAGCCTCAATGTGCATCCATTTAGCAATAGATGTCTCTAATTTCTCATATTTTATGGCTGAGTAGTACTTCATTTTATAAAAAAATCACATTTTCTTTATCCAGTCTCCAGTTGATGAGCAATTGGGCTGCTTCTAAGTTTTGGTTATTACAAATTGTGCTGCTATGAACATGGGTGCACATATATCACTGTGGTATGATTCTTTTAATTCTTTGGGGAAGATACCCAACAGGGGAATAGCTGGGACAAATGGAACTTCCAGTCGTAATTATTTGAGTTGTCTTCATGTTGATTTCCATGGTGGCTGCATCAGTCTAGACACCCACCAGCAGTGGAGCAGTGTCCCTCTTTCTCCATAGACCCGCCAGCATTTGTGATTGGTTGATTTCATGATAGCAGCCATTCTTTTTGAAATGAGGTAGAATCTCAGCATTGTTTTCACTTGCATTGCTTGAATGATCAGTGATGATGAACATTTTTTTCCATATGTTTATTTGCTTTTTCTACTTCTTTGTCTGAGAAATGTCTGTTCATTTCAGATGCCCATTTTTGGATTGGGTCTTTAATTGTGGGAGGTTGAATTTTTAAAAAGATCTTTATAGATTTTAGTTAGTAGACTTTTGTCTGAGCAACAGCAGGTGAAAATTTTTTCCCATACTGTGGGTTGTCTCTTCACACTGTTGGTCTCTCTTGCTGTGCAGAAGCTTTTTAATAGGAAGAGATCCCACTTGTAGAATGTTTGTGCTAGTTCATTGGCAACTGAGGTTTTGCTCATGAAATCTTTTTCTGCACCAATGTCTTCAAGAATTCTACCTAACTTCTGGTCCAGCCAGTTCAGTGTTTCTGTTTTAATATTTAGATTTTTTGGTGGTTGTTGTTACTGGGGATAGAACTTGGGAACTTGGGCTTGTGAGACAGGAGCTGGAACCAATGAACTAAATCCCCGGCCCCTAATATTTAGATCTTTAATCCATTTTGATTTTAGTTTAGTGCATGGTGAGAGATATAGGTCTGGTTTTAATGTTTGGCAAGTTGAAACCCAGTTTTTCCAGCACCATTAATTAAAGAGGCTATCTTTCCTCCAGTGAGGGTGTTTGGGTCCTTTTGTAGAAGGTGAGGGGGCTGACAGTGTCTGGAGTTGTTTCTGCATCTTCTAATCTGTTCCACTGATACACAGGTCTTCTTCTTTGCCAGTACCATGCTGTTTTTATCACAGTAGGTTTGTAGTATAGTTTCAAATTTGGGATTGTGATACCTCCGCCATGTCTCTGTTGCCTATAATTGCTTTTGCTACTCTCGGTCTCTTCTTGTTCCAAATGAACTTTTGGATTGTTTTCACATGGTCTGTGAAGTATGATGCTAGAATTTCATGTGGGATTTCATAGAATCTATACAGCAGTTTTGGAAGTATGGCCATTTTCACTATGTTGATTCTTCCTACACAGGAGCAAGGGATGTCTTTCCATTTTCTGATATCATCTTCAATCTCTCTTTTCAGAGTGCTATAGTTTTCAGAGAAGAGGTCTTTGATTTCTTTTGTGAGGTTGATTCCTAAGTGTTTCAGCCTTTTGGATCTTATTGTGAAAGGAATTTTATGCCCTATTTCTCTCTCAGTGAGTCTGTTTTTTGTGTAGAGGAAAACTATTGATTTTTGTGTGTTGACCTTGTATCCAGCTACTTTGCTGAATTTGGATATTCAATTTAGAAAACTTTTGGTGTTCTTGGGGTCTTCTGTATAGAGTATCATGTCATCTGCAAATAATGACAATTTGATTTCTTCATTTCCTATCTTTATTCCTTTTGTTTATTTCTCTTGTCTAATTGCTGTGGCTAATGTTTCCAAAATTATATTGAACAGGAATGGTGATATTGGACATCCTAAGCTTGTTCCTGATTTTAGTGTGAAGGATTTAAGTTTTGACCATTCAGTATGATATTGGCTGTTCGTTTTTCATGGGGGGGGGCGGTTATCACATTGAGGAAGAGACCAGCTATTCCAATTTTTTGGAGGATTTTTATCATAAATGCCTGATGGATTTTGATGAGTTTTTAATTATGTTTTAAATTTCATTGATTGATATTGGGTCTTTTAGAATTTTTAGGTCTTCCTTGTTCAACTTTGGTAATTCATACCTAGCTAGAAATCTGTCCATTTCTTCTCTGTTTTCCATCTTATTGACTTATAGCTTCTCAAAGTAGGTATTGATGATCCTCTGAATTTCTGCAGGATCTGTTGTAATTTCATCCTCTTCATTCCTAATAGCATGGGTTTGGGCCTTTACTTTCCTTTTGCTGATAAGGTCGGCTAAAGTTTTTTCAATTTTGTGTATTCTTTTGAAGAACCAACACTTAGCTTCATTGATTTTTTATATCATTCTCTTAGTCTCCATTGCATTGATTTCTCCTCTGATCTTTATAATTTCCTCCCTTGTATGAGCTTTGGGGTTGTCCTTCTCTTCTTTTTCTCGAAGCTTGAGGTTCAGCATCAGTTTGTTTAATTGGGCTCCCTCTGTTTTGCAAATATGAGTATTCACTGCTAGGAATTTCCCTTGTGAGAATGCTTTAAATGTGTCCTATAGATTCCAGTATGTTGAATTGTCATTTAACAATAGGAACTGCCTCATTTCTTCTTTAATTTCCTGTGTGACCCTTTTATCACAGAAGTGGGCAGAAATATGTTGTTCAGTTTCCGTGTGTTTATGAAATTTTTGTAGTTTCTTTTTCTATTGATCTCCAATTTCATCTCACTATGGGTTGATAATATACAGGGGATAACTTCAATTCCTTAGCCTTTACTTAAACATGTTCTATGAGTGAGTATGCAATCTATTTTGCAGAATGACCCATGTGCAGCTGAAAAGAATGTGTATTGTGAATTTGTGGGGTGGAACACTCTATGAACATATATTAAGTTTATTTCTTCAAGAGTTTGATTGACTTCTAGTATTTCATTGCTTATTTTTTTGTCTAGATGATCTATCTATTTGTGACAGTGCAGTATTGAGGTTCCCCACTACTATTGTATTAGTGCTTATTTGATTTTTCATGTCCATTAATATTTGTTTTATGTAGTTGGGCACATCAGTGTCTGTTGCATATATATTTATGATTGTCACCTCTTCCTCTTGGATTTTTCCCTTTACATAGATGTACCATCCTTCTTTATCTGTCTTAATCAGGGTTGGTTTGAAATCCACTTACTCTGCAAAGAGGATAGGTACTCCTTTTTTTCGGGTTCCTGTCACATGGAGTATTGTTTTCCACCCTTTAACTTTCAGTCTATGAGTTTCTTTTTGAATTAAGTGTGTTTCTTGTATGCAGCACATTGTTGGATTTTGCTTCTTGACCCATTCTTCTAGTCTATTTCTTTTGACTGGTGAATTGAGACCATTATCTTTGATGGTTATAACTGATACGTATTGACTTGTCATTGTCATGGCTTTTTGTTTTTTTTGGATTCTCCCCCTTTGCATTTACTTTCTTCTCTTGCCCAGTGGACTCATTTCGCTGGGCTTCCTGGGGTTTTGATACTCACTGTTTGTTCCTAAGATATTGTCTAAAATATGTTGGAGTGCTGGTTTGGTATTCGTGGAGTTCCTAAGGTGCTCTTTGTCATGAAAGTATCTTATTTCTCCATCCATTTTGAAAGATAGTTTTGCAGGGTACATCAATCTGGGTTGGAGGCTGTTTTCCTTTAGAACTTGAAATATGTCACTCCAAGCTCTTCTTGCCTTGAGGGTTTGCACTGAGAAAGAAGTCTGCTGTGTTTTGATGGGCTTTCCTTTGTATGTGATTTGTTTCTTTTCTCTAACTGCTTGCAGAATTCTGTTCTTCTGTTGGGTTTCTGGAATCTTAACTATTATATGCCTATGTGTAGATTTTTTTTTTGATCAAGGCTAGTTGGAGTCCTATATACCTCACTTAACTCTATGTCAAGTTATTTTTCACTGCTGGGGAAGTTTTCTGTCATTACTTCTGTGAACAGTTTATTTATGTCATCTGCACACTCTCCTTTTTCTTCATTGACTCTGATCAGTCTTTCATTACTCTACTTTGCATATTCTAGCAGCTGCTGCATCAATTTTTCATGGTCCCTTACTATTTTAAAGAAATTTTTGTTTTCCAGGTCACTAATTGCAATCTTATCTTCTATACCTGAAATTCTGTCTTCACATTGGCTCATTCTGCTGCGTAAACTTTCAATGGAGTTTGTTTTTTTTGTTTGTTTGTTTGTTTTTTTGGTACTGGAGCTTGAGCTGGGTACCTTGTGTTTGCGAGGCAGGCACCAGAACCACTGAGCTAAATCCCTAGCCCTCAATGGAGTTTTTAATCTCCTGCAAATGTGTTTGCATCTGTTTTATGGATTCCATTTGTTTCCTATCTTGGGATTCCATCATGTTCCTCAGCTCCTCTATTTTTTTTTTTTTTATCTGTATCTGCTCTAGATTTATTAATCAGGTCTTGCATTATGGGCACAATCTCTACTGTTATCTGAGAAATTATTTCTGATTTCGTTGCTTACAGATCCTCTTTCGTTAGCCAGTTCGGGGATTCTAGGTGGTTGAGTATCATATTGTTCCATCTCGTTTCCCTTTGAGGTTGCTTTAGGTGATCTGGAAGTCTGGTTTTGAGACTTGTTTACATGTCTTCACATTTCAACGTGGGGGGTGTTCTTCTTGCAACCATGTGGTGACCTCCTTGGTGCTGGTTGGGGCTCTGCTCCTATGTGCTGAGGGCAGTGGTATGGCAGCCTAAAATGCTCAGCTGTTCAGCTCTGGGTGGCTCTGCTCCTTTGTGCTGGGGGTGATTGTATGGCAGCCCGAAAGGCTCAGGTGCTCAGTGCTGCGGTCTTCTGCTCCTCTGGTCTTGTTTTCTTTTGTCTTTGATTTCCAATTTCATTACACTATGATCTGATAATATTCATGGGACAATTGTAATTCCATTGCATTTACTTAAACATGATGTATGAGGTAGTATTTGGTCTATTTTGTATAACATCCCACATGCAGTTGAGCAGAACATGTATTTTGATGTTATGGGGTGGACCACTCTGTAGACATCTGCTTAGTGAGTTTGTTCAAATGTTTGATTCAGTTCTGATATTTCATTGTTGATTTTTTGCCTAATTAATCTGCCTATTTGTGACAGCGTGGTAATGAGTTCTCCCATTAGAATTGCATCCATGCTTATTTGTCATAACCATTACTGTTTGTTTCATATAGTTTGGTGGACTGGTATTTGCATTTATATTTATGATTGTAATCTTTTCCTCTTGGATTCTTCCCATTAAAATGATATAGTGACCTTCTTTGTCTCCTTAATCAGCCTTGGTTTAAAATTCACTTTTTCTGCAAATAGAATAGATACCCTTGTTTTTTCTCAGTTCCTATTTCATAAAGTATATTTCATCCTTTGATTTTCAGTCTATGAGTTACTTTCTAAATTAAGTGTGTTTCTTGTATCCAGTATATTGTTGGATTTTGCTTCTTGATCCATTCTATCAGTCTGTTTTGATTGGTGAATTGAGACAATTAACACCAATGTTTATAAATGATATATATTGACTTATCCATGTTTTGTTATTTTCCTATTGTTCCCTTTTTCCCTTTCTGTTTAATTGTTTACCTTGATTGTTAGATTCATTCTGTTGGGGTCCATGGAGTTTTAGTCGCTGATATATCTTCTAGAGTGTCCTTCAGAGGAGTTTGTAGTGCTGGTTTGGGGGTCATGAATTTCCTTAGGTATTCTTTGTCATGGAAGTATCGTATTTCTCCATCAATTTTGAAAGATAGTTTTGTAAGGTACACCAATCTGGGTTAGAGGTTGTTTTCTTTTAGGACTTGAAACACATCACTCAAAGATTTCCTTGACTTAAGGGTTTAAGCTGAGAAGTCTTCTATGATTATGATGGGCTTTCCATTATAGTTGATTTGATTCTTTTCTTTTTTAAAAAATTATTTTATTGGTACATATTAGGTATACAATACATTTACATTTCTCATTGGGAACTTGTACCTTGACAAGATGTATCTTGGCTCTTATTTTTTCCCCATTCCCTGCATTCCCTTCACCCTTTGACCCTTCACTATTTACAAAGATTTGATTCCATTTTTTCCATTTCTCATAATTTTTCCTTTCCCTTCTTTCCTTTCCCCTACCCCTCCTAGTTTCCCTACCACTTTGGACCTTTTCTTGTTATTACACATTATGAATTATGCATTTTAATCATTGGTACAATTTAGGTATACAACACAATGACATTCATCATTGGAAATTTGCACCTTTACATAATCTCTCTTGGTTCTTATTTTCCCCCTTGCCCTACCCTCCCTTCAACCCCTGCATCCCTCCCTATTCACAAAGATTTTTGTTTCCATTTTCTCATATTAATTCCATTCCCTCATATTAATTCCATTCCCTTCTTTCCTTTCTCCTATCCCTCCCACTTCCCCTTTCTCCTTTGCCTTTCCCCCTTTTCCTCCTATTTCACATTATCTATTATAACTTTTAGTCCTTATTCACGCTTTCAGTTTCTCACACTAGAGAAAATATTCAGTATTTATACATGTATGTCCTATTTATTTCACTTAAAATTATCACTTCAATGTGCATCCATTTAGCTATAAATGTCTCTAATTTCTCATATTTTATGGTGGAGTAGTACTCCACCTTACAAAAAATCCACATTTTCTTTTTTTTTTTTTTTTGGTACCAGGGATCGAACTCGGGTCCGTAGCTTGCGAGGCAGGCATTGGAACCACTGAGCTAAATCCCCAGCCCTAAAACCACATTTTCTTTATCCAGTCTCCAGTTGATGGGCATTTGGACTGTTTCCAAGTTTTAGCTATCACAAACTGTGCTGCTATGAATAAGGGTGCACATATATCTCTGTGGTAGGATTCTTTTAATTCTTTAGGGAAGCTACCCAGAAAGGGAATAGCTGGGTCAAATGGGACTTCCAGTACTAGTACTTTGATGTATCTCCATACTGATTTCCACAGTGGTTTCACCAGTTTACACTCCCCCCAGCAGTGGAGCAGGGTTCCACTTTCCCCATAGCCTCGCCAGCATTTGTTATTGGTTGATTTCATGATAGCAGCCATACTTTCTGGAGAGAGGTGGAATCTCAATGTTGTTCTCATTTGAATCTCTTGAATGACCAGTGATTTTGAACATTTTTTCATATATTTATTTGCTATTTCCACTTCTTTATTTGAGAAATGTCTGTTCATTTCAGATGCCCATTTTTGGATTGGATCTTTCAATTTGAGAGGTCTGATCTTTATAAGTTCTTTATAGATCTGAGACACTATGCCTTTGTTTGAGGAACAGCAGGTGAAGATATTGTCTCACATTTTGGGTTGTCTCTTCACACTGATGGTGGTTTCTCTTGCTGTGCAGAAGCCTTTTAATAAAAAGAGATCCCACTTGTTAATTGTTTGTGCTAGTTCATGGGCAACTGAGGTTTTGTTCATAAAATCTTTTCATACACCAATATGTTCAAGAGTTCTACCTAACCTCTCTTCGAACCAGTTCAGTGTTTCTATTTTATTATTTAGATCTTTAATCCATTTCAATTTTAGTTTCATGCATGGCAGGAGATATAGGTCTAGATTTAATCTTTGGCAAATTGAAACCCAATTTTTCCAGCACAATTTATTAAAGGGGCTATCTTTCCTCCAGTGAGGGTGTTTGGCTGCTTTAACAAAGATGAGATGGCTGAGTGTATCTGGAGTTGTTTCTGCATCTTCTAGTGTGTTCCGCTGGTCCTCAGGTCTGTTTCTTTGCCAGTACCATGCTGTTTTTATCACAGTAGGTTTGTAGTATAGTTTTAAGTTGGGAATTATGATAGCCCCCGCCATGTCTTTGTTACCTAGAATTGCTTTTGCTATTCTGGGTCTCTTCTTGTTCCAAATGAACTTTTGAATTGTTTTCTCAAGGTCTGTGAAGTACGATGTTGGGTTTTCAATTGGGATTGCATAGACTCTCTATAGCAGTTTTGGAAATATGGCCATTTTCACTATATTAATCCTTCCTCCCCAGGAGCAAGGAATGTCTTTCCATTTTCTCACATCATCTTCAATCTCTCTCTCTCTTTTTTTTTAATTAAATTCTTTTATTGGTACATTGTAGGTATACAACACAATTACATTTCTCATTGGGAATTGTACCTTTACATAATGCATCTTGGTTTTCATTTTTTCCCCATTCCTAGCCCTCCCTTCATGCCCTCCACTCTTCCCTATTTACAAAGACTTTATTTCCTTTTTTTTCCATTTCTCATCATTTTTCCTTTCTCTTCTTTCGTTTCCCCTGCCCCTCCCACTACCTCTACCCCTTTGGACCTTTTCTTCCTATTTTACATTTTCAATTATTCATTCTAATCTTTGGTACATTTTAGGTATACAATATAATGATATTGATCAGTAGAAATTTGCACCTTTACATAGTCTCTCTCGGTTCTTATTTTTCACCCTTGCCCAGCCCTCCCTTCAACCCCTCCATTCCTTCCTGTTTACAAAGATTTTCTTCCTATTTTTCCATTTTCTCATATTAATCCCATACCCTTCTATCCTTTCCTCTAGACCTTCCACTTCCTTCCCCTTTGCCCCTTTTCTTCCTATTTCACATTACCTATTATACATTTAGACCTTATTTGCACTTTCAGTTTCTCACACCAGAGAAACTATTCAGAATTTATTCATGTGTGTCCTATTTATTTCACTTAAAAGTATTGCCTCAATGTGCATCCACTCAGCTATAAATGTCTCCAATTTCTCATTTTTTATGGCTGAGTAGGACTTCATTTTATTAAAAAACCACATTTTCTTTATCCAGTCTCCAGTTGATGGGCATTTGGGCTGTTTCCAAGTTTTAGTTATTACAAATTGTGCTGCTATGAACATGGGTGCACATATATCCCTGTGGTATGATTCTTTAAATTCTTTGGGGAAGATCCCCAGCAGTAGAATAGGGGTCAAATGGGACTTCCAGTCCTAGTTCTTTGAGGTATCTCCATACTGATTTCCACAGTGGTTGCACCAGTCTACACTCCCACCAGCAGTGGAGCAGGGTTCCTCTTTTCCCACAGCCCTGCCAGCATTTGTTATTGGTTGATTTCATGATAGCAGCCATTCTTTCTGGAGTGAAGTGGAATCTCAGCATTGTTTTCATTTGCATCTCTCAAATGACCAGTGATGTTGAACATTTTTTCATGTATTTATTTGCTATTTCTACTTCTTTGTCTGAGAACTGTCTGCTCATTTCAGATGCCCTTTTTTGGATTGGATCTTTAAATTTGGGAGGTCTGATCTTTTTAAATTCTTTATAGATTCGAGATAGTAGACCTTTGTCTGAGGAAGAGCAGGTGAAGATATTTTCCCACACTGTGGGGTGTCTCTTCACACTGCTGGTGGTTTCTCTTGCTGTGCAGAAGTCTTTTAATAAGAAGAGATCCCACTTGTTGATTGTTTGTGCTAGTTCATGGGCAACTGAGGTTTTGTTCATAAAATCTTTTCCTACACCGATGTCTTCAAGGGTTCTACCTAACCTCTGTTCCAACTGGTTCAGAGTTTCTATTTTAATATTTAGATCTTTAATCCATTTTGATTTTAGTTTAGTGCATGGTGAGAGGTACAGGCCTAGTTTTAATCTTTGGCAAGTTGAAGCCCAATTTTTCAGCACCATTTATTAAAGAGGCTATCTTTCCTCCAGTGAGGATGTTTGGCTCCTTTATTGAAGATGAGATGGCTGAGTGTGTCTGGCCTTGTTTCTGCATCTTCTACTCTGTTCCACTGGTCCTCAGGTCTGTTTCTTTGCCATTACCATGCTTTTTTTTTTATCACAGTAGCTTTGTAGTATAGTTGTAGTTTGGGGATTGTGATACCCCCTGCCATGTCTCTGTTACCTAGAATTGCTTTTGCTATTCTGGGTCTCTTCTTGTTCCAAATGAACATTTGGATTGTTTTCTCAAGGTCTGTGAAGTACGATGTTGGGTTTTCACTTGGGATTGTATAGAATCTCTATAGCAGTTTTGGAAGTATGGCCATTTTCACTATATTGATCCTTCCTATACAGGAGCAAGGAATGTCTTTCCATTTTCTCACATCCTCTTCAAGCTCTCTTTTCAGAGTGCTATAGATTTCAGAGGAGAGGTCTTTGATTTCTTTCTTTTGGTTGATTCGTAGGTATTTCAGTTTTTTGGATGCTATTGTGAGAGGAATTATTTGCCTTATATCTCTCTCATTGAGTCTGTTGTTCATGTAGAGGAAAGCTATTGATTTTTGTGTGTTGACCTTGTATCTAGCTAATCTACTGAATTTGGTTGTTAAGTCTAGAAGCCTTTTCATGGAGTTCTTGGGGTCCTCTATATAGAGTACCATGTCATCTGCAAATAAGGACAATTTGACTTCTTCCTTTCCTATCTTTATTCCTTTTATTTCTGTCTCATCTCAAATTGCCATGGCTAATGTTTCCAAAACTGTATTGGACAGGAGTGGTGATAGTGGACATCTTTGTCTTGTTTCTGATTTTAGTGTGAAGAATTTCCGTTTTTTACCATTTAGTATGATACTGGCTGTTAGTTTTTCATAGATGGCTTTTATCAGATTGAGGTAGCGACCATCAATTCCAATTTTTTGTAGGGCTTTTGTCATGAATGCATGTTGGATTTTGTCAAATGCTTTTTCTGCATCTTTGAAGATAATCATGATTTTTGTCCTTGGCTCTATTGATATAGTATATTATATTGATGGATTTATATATTTTGAAACATTCCTGCATCCCTGGGATGAATCCCACTAGATCAGGGTGTATGATCTTCTTGATGATCTTCTGCATTCTATTTGCCAGTATCTTATTTAGGATTTTTGCTTCTATGTTCATTAGTGAGATCAGCCTATAGTTCTGTTTTTCGATTGGGTCTTTCTGTGCTTTGGGGATCAAGGTGATGCTTGCTTCTAGGAATGAATTTGGGAGTATTTCTTCCCTTTCAATTTCATTGAAGAGTTTAAACAGTATTGGCAGTAGTTCCTATCTAAAAGTCTTGTAGAATTCAGCAGTGAAGCCACCAGGACCTGGGCTTTTCTAAGTTGGTAAGTTTTTAATTATGTTTTCAATTTCGTTGGTTGATATGGGGTTGTTTAGAATTTTTAGATCTTCTTCATTCAACTTTGGTAATTCATATGTATCTAGGAATCTGTCCATTTCTTCTGTGTTGTCCATCTTATTGGTGTATAGGTTCTGGAAGTAGGTATTGATGATCCTCTGGATTTCTACTGAGTCTGTTGTAATTTCACCCTTTTGATTCCTAATTACATGGATATGGGCCTTTTCCTTCCTTTTTCAGATAAGATTCACTAAGGGTTTGTCAATTCTCTTTATTCTTTTGAAGAACCTTGACTTTTCTTCATTGATTTTTTTTTTAACTTTCTCTCAGTCTCCATTGAATTGATTTCTCCTCTGACCTTTATAATTTCCTCCCTTGTATTGGTTTTGGGTTTGTCGTGCTCTTCTTTTTCTAGAACCCTGAGGTTCAGCCTCAGGTTGTTTAAATCGGCTCATTCTGTTTTCCTAACATGAGCATTCACTGGCGTGAATTTCCCTCCTAAGACTGCTTTCATTGTGTCCCATAGATTCCGATATGTTGTATTGTCATTGTCATTTAATTGAAGGATCTGTCTGATTTCTTCTTTAATTTCCTCCGTGATCCATTGGTTATTCAGAAGTATGTTGTTCAATTTTCATGTGTTAATGAAATTTTTCCAGTTTCTTTTGCTATGGATCTCCAATTTCATTGCACTATGGTCTGACAATATATAGGGGATAACTTCAATTTCTTACATTTACTTAAACATGTTCTATGAGCAAGTATGTTGTCTATTTTGGGGAATGAGCTGTGTGCAGCTGAGAAGAATGTGTATTCTGATTTTGTGGGGTGGAATACTCTGTAAACATCTGTTAAGTTCATTTGTTCAAGAATTTGAGTTCTCATATTTTGTTGCTTATTTTTTGTCTGGTTGATCTATCTGTTTGTGACAATGGGGTATTGAGCTCCCCCACTATTGTATTCATGTTTATTTGATTCTCCATGTCCATTAGTATTTGTTTAATATAGTTGGGTGCACCAGAGTTTGGTGCATAGATATTTATGATTGTCATCTCTTCCTGTTGGATTGTTCCCTTTACAAGGACGTAGTGTCCTTCTTTGTCTCTCTTAATCAGTGTTGTTTTTTTAATCTACTTGATCTGCAAAGAGTATAGCTACTCCTGATTGTTTTCGCCTTCCTGTCACATGGAGTATTGTTTTCCACCCTTTAACTTTCATTCTATGAGTTTCCTTTTGAATTAAGTGTGTTTCGTGAATGCAACATATTGTTGGAATTTGCTTCTTGACCCATGCTGCCAGTCAATTTCTTTTGATTGGTGAATTGAGATCATTAACATTGATGATTATAACTGATACATTTTGAGTTATCATTGTCATGACTTTCTTTTTGTTGGATTCTCCCCCTTTACATTGAATTCCTTGTTGCTCCCTATGCATTCATTCTGCTGTGCTTCCTGGGGTTTTGATCCTCATTGTCTGTTCCTAAGATATTGTCTAAAATATTTTGGCATGCTGGTTTGGTATTGATGAATTTCCTGAGGTGCTCTTTGTCACGAAAGTATCTCCTTTCTCCATTAATTTTGAAAGATAGTTTTGCAAGGTACATCAATCTGGGTTGGAGGCTGTTTTCTTTTAGGGCTTGGAATATGTCACTCCAAGCTCTTCTTGCCTTGAGGGTTTGCATTGAGAAGTCTGCTGTGATTCTGATGTGCTTTCCTTTGTATGTGATTTGTTTTCTCTACCTGCTTGTAGAACTTTGTTCTTCTGTTGAGTTTCTGGAATCTTAACAATCATATGCTCATGTGTAGATTTTTTTTTTTATCAAGGCTATTTGGAGTCCTATATTCCTCACTTATCTATATGTCAAGTTCTTTTCCCCTGCTTGGGAAATTTTTTGTCATTACTTCTGTGAACAGTTTTTTATGGCACCTACACTCTCTCCTGTTTCTTAGTTGAATCCAATCATTCTTATGTTATTCTTCTTTGCATTGTCTAGAAGCTGTTGGATTGATTTCTTGTGGTGCCTTACAATTTTGAAGCAATTTTTCTTTTCCTGGTCACCAATTGCAATCTTATCTTCTATGTCTGAAATTTGGTCCTCACATCGGCTCATTCTGCTGTGTAGATTTTCAGTGGAGTTTTTGATCTCCCAGAAATCTGTTTGCCTCTGTTTCATTGATTCCATTTGTTTCCTATGTTGGGCTTCCATCATGTTCCTCAGTTCCTCTCTAGATTTATCAATCATGTCTTGCACTATGAGTAGAATCCCTGCTGTTATCTGATAAATTATTTCTGGTTTCATTTTTTCCAGATCCTCTTTTATTGCCTGTTCAGGGAGTCTAGGTGGTTGAGTATCAGAGTGTTCTATCCCATTCCCTTAGGGGTTGCTTTATGCGATCTGGAAGTTTGGTTTTGAGACTTGTTTAGGTAACTTCTCATTTCGTCAGGGGGAGAGGCCATTAATGCCCATGCCACTCACTTCCTCTGCGCTTGGAATTATGGAATGGCAGCCCAGAACCCCCTACCGCTGGGTTGGGAGTAATGGAATGGCCATCCAAAATCCTGTTCCTCTGGGCTGGGAAGGGTGGAAATGTGGCCTGGAAGCCTCTTCTCCTGGCCTGGAAGTTGTAGAACAGCTGCCTGGAAACCCCTTTCTTCTGGGCTGGGAGGCATGGAGTGGCTGATTTGTTTCTTTTCTTGAATAGCTTTTAATACTCTATTCTTGTGTTGATGATCTGCAATCTTTTCAATTATAGGCTGTGGTGTATTTTTTTTATGATCATAGCAAATTGGAGCTCTGTATGCCTCGCTTGTCTATATGTCAATTTTTTAATGCTTGGGAAATTTTCTGCCATTACTCTATGAACAGATTTTTATAATATTATTTGTGTTATCTCTTGATGTTTCATTGACACCAATCAATCTTATGGTTTTTTTTGCATTATCTAGCAGCTGTTGGAATGATTTTTCATGATTTCTTGTTATTTTTAAGAAATCTTTGTTGTCATTGTTGCTAATTGCAACTATGTCTTCTTTATCTGATATTCTGTCCTCACATTGGATCATTCTACTGCATATACTTTCAGTGGAATTTTTTTTTTTACATAGGTATAGAATACAGAACTTTGCACCTGCAAAACAGGCAGTGGAACCAGTGAGCTAAATCCCCTACTCAGTGGAATTTTTAATCTCCTGAATATCTGTTTGAATTTGTTTCATGGATTCCATTTCTTTCCTATGTTGGGTGTTCATGGTTTCCTTCATTTTCCTAAGCTATTTTATTTTTCTGTGTGGTGTTTCTGCTCTAGAGCCACTAAACATCTCTTTCATTATGGTTACCATCTCTGTAGTTATTTGAGAAATTATTTCTGATTTGACTTTTTTCTAGAGCCTCATTCATCTCCTTTGTTACTTCTGTTGTTACCACTTCAGAGAGTCCAGGTGGGTGGCTTTTGAATTGTTCTACCTCCCTGTCCCCTGAGTTTTCTTTTGATAATCTCTAAGTCTGGGGTTGGGTCTTTCATTCAAGTCTTCTCATTTTGTATTTCCTTCAGTTTAATTCCTAGGTTGATGCTTTTAAAAAGCTTAGGGCAAATAACTTTATTGCTAGTATTTAGAATTAGGAAATGATTACTTCTCAGAGATGTCTTTCAGGTGTAGCTGGCTTTTGGGGTTTAAGTCATTTTCAAGATCCTACCTCTTCAATTTAGTGGGGACATGAAGTTACTGCCTACTTGGCCCAGCCCCTGGTGCTTTAGCATTGGTATTTTTTATGACCCTTAGGTAATCTCAGTTTTCACATACTCTGAAGAACAACTGATTAGAACAATTATGTCACCTTGGCTAAGGTTGCAAATCAGCAATAACAATAGTATCAAACAGCCTAGTAAATGACAAAATGTGGTAACTATTAATTTGCCATATGAACTTTACCTGTATGAACTAGATGTGTGGTTATATAACAAAATGTGAAACAAACTAGAAAATTATATACAGTAAATAAGCCCTCAGTTTGGCAATTTTACCCTCAGAGAAGCAAATTTATAAGAGATTAGGTGGATAGAGAAATAAAAGAAGAAGACGAAGAGATTAGAATCAAGCCTGAAAGACACAGGAAGATTGGGAACTTTGGGAAATGGTTGAAGAAGACATGAGGGAAACAGAGAAGGAAGAAATAAAAACAAAAACAGAACAGAGTAAAAAGAACAATAAAACTAGAAACAATGTTCTCATTCATAAAAACAGAAATTATCAAGAAAAAATAAAAAAAAAAACAAGAAAAGTATAAAAAGAAGAAAATAAGAAAAAAAGTGTCCACCTTAAGGTATGTCTCTGCTGTAACTGGTAGACAAAGTAGACAGATAGAATTCAGATCTGTGCTGATTGATCCAAGGAACCCTGCCATAGATTTACAATGGGGTAGTGCATAATCTCAACAAGCCTGGGCCTCTACTTTCATTGCAATTTAGGCTAGATTCTGGCTGTGAGGCTTGGACTTGATTTGTTTCAGACACTCCATGTGCCTCCTGCTGGCTGGAACTTGGCTCCTTGACCTTCTGCCAATTGGAACTCAGTAACCTCACTCTGACACTGGCAGCTGCTAGATGGAGCCAGCCTGCTGTTGTTCTGAACTCTGTTGGCTCCTCTCCAAAATGGCTACCTCTCCTGGGGGATTGCCCTCTCCCAAGGGATATCTGAGACCAAATAACTGACCAGCCACTGCAGTCTGCTGCATCCACTGCTCTGTTCCACTGGAACATTACTTCATGGAGGCCTCTTGGGTCGCCAGACACTGTGTGTCTATAGGTTTGAGCTGCCCCTTCCACACAGTGAGTCAGGGGTCGGGGGAAAGTGCTGCTTACCACCTCCTTCTTCATTGAAGTCTCTCTGTTCACTCTCTCATAAGCTTCAATTCTCACTTCAGGTCCTTCCTGAACCCTGGGCCCACACTTCCCTCCTCCTCTTCCTCATGTTGCTATATTCCAGAGTTTGGACTCCAAATTTGGAAAGGGTAATTCTCTGCTGCTCACCACTCTGCCATTTTCCCAGAAGCCAGTATTTTTTTATTTTTCACTGAATATTATTCACTTTTAGACTTATTAGCTAATTGAGCATATAATTGCTATGAATTAGTAGCATAGAAGATAGAGGAAGAATTTATTATGGTAAGGATAAAGACTAAATCATTATAAATGACACATTATGAAGAATAAAAATTCTACACAAACTGACATATGCATTCAGGCTGTCAAAATTTGGTTAAAAACCATTTTTGAATAGCTCAATATTTCCTTTATGGCCTGTACAAATGTTGGAATTTTTGGTACAGTAAAGGTGTATTATCCTGGTTTTTCACCTACTGCAGTTCTGTAAAAAATTTCTAAAGATTTTAACAAAAAGCAAATGTTTCTTGTTAGGAAATAGACACTTTCATTTGAACTTCTTTACTCAAATGATAAGTTGACCTATGATTTCATGGCTCACATGTTAGTTTATATGTTTACTTAGTTGAATAGTTGGCATTTAGGGCCAGGAGCCATAGTACTTAATGAGACATGATCGCAGCACTTGCTCATTTAAAAAAAACTATAATGTTACTGTCTGTATTATGAATTCTAATTAGTTGATGTCTGAATGGGTGGAGGGCATTATGAATGAATTTAAAGATTTCCATGAAGAAAGGGAGATAGCTTAATTTTCAGATCACACTCTAGATTTTTTTCAGGAATTTTCCATTTAATTCCCCCAAATGAGTCATGAATATCTTCTTAAAGATGAAATATCTCATAAAGGATGATAAAATGATTCATAAAACAAATATTTTCATTAAACTTTTAAGAAACAAGCACAGTATTTATCAGAAAAAATGTCAAAGAGTCTCTGTGTCCTGTACATAGTAATATAATATGGGTAAAACAACTTGTACATGATATTTTGGTTTTTTAAATTGTTTATTATTATGATGTATCTTAAATTGCAATTGAAGCCCAAGGGAGTAAGGAAAATCAAGTTTGTTAGATCCTTAAAAGGCTTATGTAGTAAAAGAGTCACAAGCAAAAAACAGCCACTGTGTAAACACTCATTTTTGTTTAAGAAACATTTAACTTTGTTAACAAGTGAGAGAATCAATAATTGGGAGCAATTAGTAAATTACATGGCACCCCATCTAGTAGAATACAATAATTCGTAATTGCATGGCTTGATAAAATATTACTGATCAATCATATCATTCATGGAGGACATAGACTATATAATAATTTCATCTGAGATCTAACTACAAATCAGAGTCAAGCTTATGTCATACTGGAAGATAAAATATATGGACCTTGAGGTACATATTTTAAAACTGGAAATTTACTTGCCTAGCATATGTGAGGCTCCAGAAACTTATCAATTGATCAGAGAAGTTACATACTTTTCTTCAAAACTTTTATTCTGAAGACTTGTAGTTTCTTAATAAAAGAATCAATACACTCACAGTAAACTTATGTGATGCTTTTTGGACAAAATTATAGATAAAATCATTCATATATTATGTTCAACTTATATTGTACATCATCAATTTTCCTGAGTCTGAATCATAGATGTAAAACTTGAAGGACAGAGTCTAAAATTTGGCAAAACAACTAATGCAGAGTTGATTAATTTAAAACTTGCTATTTATCTTTATTATATTAATCATTTTTCTCCATTGCATTAATCAATACTGCAACTCTCCTCAAAGAACATAAGTTACTATATGAAATACTGCAAGATGCTATCACAGAACACCTTGTTTTCATGAATTTCAGAAGCACACATGAAATAATAAGTTAATATGATCTCCTTGTACTCCTTTTGTGTTGTTAATCTAATTTTATATATCACTGTGTCTGAATTTTCTAAATTTATTTCCCTCATAATGAACAAAATGGTTATTTGAAAATTACTAGGTAGAATACAATTTATGGTTTTTCATTTAGCATCCAAGGATTCAGAATCATGACCTTCACCCTAAAAACCACAGTAAATTAACCAGTACAGAATACTAAATAGCACAGAACTGTTCAGACATTGTTCTCTTTACTGTAATATTTAAAAGTACCCTCATAGTCTCTACTAAAAAAACAAATTTGAATGGATTTGTTAGTTATATTTTGAGTTGTCCTGATTGAAATGTGTAAAAGTGGTTTCTTTAAAAATAACTCATACGGTGGTTAAAAAAAAAAAAAAACATTAAACAAACTTCAGCCAGTTTTCCCTTGAACCAATTACTTTTACGTTTCACTGAAATTTGCCTAATTAAGATGAAAACAAATTGTGCCACATTATACTATACCTTACATTTAAATTCCATTATAGAAACTGGGTCTCAATTTCTCAATCCATGATGCCAGAACGAGACTTAAACATTGGTAATGTAGGCAATCATTAAGAAGATACTTTTGCAGGAATCCTTGTACTTAATCCAACAAATAAACTAATTATTCTATGATTATCAAACACAGTAGAATAATATATATATATATATATATATATATATATATATATATATATATATGTATAGTCACATTTTTCAACACTAGAGCTCAGCACAAAAACACCTGAAAAAAATATTTTTTTTGGTACCGGGGGATTCAACTCGGGTCCTTGCACTTACGAGGCAGGTGGCGGAACCACTGAGCTAAATCCCCGGCTCCAAAATTTTATAGTAAACATACTGAGAAATAATATTTAAGAACACATCATATATATTTATAAATATCATTTAAATGTTTTGTGGCACAGTAAACTATATCTGAAAGTGTGTTGCATTGGCATATTGAACACCTGGAATTAAAGGAAAACGGAAGGCTGTAGAAGCTGCCTTAGAATCAAGTTCTGAAGCTTTCTCTTGATTTTCCCTTGCTAAGCTCAGAGAAGGGATCTTTATGAAGTTCCCTTACCTCACGGAAGAGTTTCTTCTGAAAGGAATTATTCAAGTCTCTTTTCCTAGAATCTCCTAACCAGGAAAATTAACACATAGAAAAAGATTGAAATATCTCTACCTATTTTAACAGAATACACCATCTATTTTTCTAAGGACTGCCACCCCAGAGACTTTACCTGCATAATGAAATAATCCTGCTGGTAATGCAGTCTCCCTCTCACCTTCCTATAACTCCCCCCATGCAGAGACCAGAGGAACTTTGTCACAGGCTGTCATCTCTTCTTTGGAACATTCATTTCTCCTAAAAATTATTTACTACTCCTCTAAAATTTGTGAACTTCCTCATTTCTCTCTGCCCTATGGAGTGAGTATTTAAAGCTCAACAATCTGGCCCTTCTTCCATTTTTTTTTTTTTTTTGTACCAGGGATAGAACTTGGGTCCTAGTGCTTGCGCAGAAGGTGGCGAAACCACTGAGGTAAATCCCCGGCCCTCTTCCAGTTTTTATATTTTGTATGGCTCCAATGTACATGTGTACATTAATAAATTTGTGTGCCCTTTCTTGTGTTGATGCATTATCTGTTTAATATTTAAATGTTGAATACAGAAGAAAAATTTTGAACTTATCACAAAAGGAATAGAGTAGAAATATCAAAAATATTTCATTTTCATACCTGTGGTTGAGGATGAGTCCAGATTTCCACAGCTGTTGATTCTTTCAGGGGTGTGTGAGATTGTATAACCTCCTTCATTGGCTTTGGAAAGAGGTTAGAAAAAAAGTATTTTGAAGCAGTTTGAAAGAAGTAGAAAAAACAGTACATTCCACTTAAGCTTTGTACACAGATTTTAGGAAGACAGTAGAAGACAATTGCATTTCTTTGGGAACATCTTCAGTCAGTTAAAAGAACTTCAAAGAGATCCTCTCCCTGGGTAAATCCTGTCTTTCTAGATATCACAGTTGATTTATTCAACAAATAGTTTATGGAGAGTTGCAGTATACCAGACATAGCAAAAAAAAAAAAAAAAGAAAAAAGAAAAAAATATATTTTCACATAGAGTTTGTAGTCTAGAGGTACCTTTAAGTCTTCCATTAAGCACATGAACAAAACTGTTAGTGACAATTTAAAATTAATTATGTTAATCTGGAGATTTCATGCTATTATTTTCACAACTAGCTGTCTTTAATAAAGAGCCCATAAATAATAAATAGCCTCATCTGCTATAAAGAAAGATAAATTTGAGTCATTTCTAGGAAAATGGATGTACCCTGCAACCATAATGTTAAGTGAAAGAAATCAGATACAGAAACTTAAATATCTCATGCTTTTTCTTATATGAGAAACTTAAAGCATAAATTAAAGAGCAAAATAAAAGACAGATAACAGGAAATAAAGACAGAGATATTTTACAAATGAGAAGAGCAACAAGAGATGGGGGAAGAGAGGTTGAAGAACATGTAAAAAGAATTAAGATGTGCTATGTACATGTACCAGCTCCCCACAATGAATGTAATCATTATGTGTCATAAAGATGTACTAATGAAAACAAAATTTTTCAAAAAATGAGATCATAACTAAAGGAAGTCTTTGAAAGTTTCATTTGTTTACCAAGTAAATAATGGTCAGTGAATTAAATTGTTCTTGCTTACAGAGGAAGAAAATAAACTTTAGTCTTTGATAAGTACAGTTATTCAAAATGTTGAAGGCATTGATCAACCACAATTTTGAATTTAAAAAATAAGGTTGAACAAGTTAAAGTGGGTCTCTTTTTCTCCACAGGAGTTAACAGATTTACCAACAATCAATCAGTTGTTCTTTATGTAAGGCAGCAATGACAAATTTGAAGTGACCCAAGAATTGGCCATTATGAATACTTCAGTTGGAAAAGAACAGGAATAATATTTCCAAAAAGTAAAGAAAACAATAACTTAATAAAACCTGAAGTGGCATCTGCCAAGAAGGCATGTGACTAATGATTGGTAAAATATTTGTGATATAGAAAGAAATTTCTTGTAATAAAACAAAGCTTGTGATGATATAAGATGTTCAAAATCTATGATTCTTTGCTTATTGCATATTAACAAATATTTTGTGGAAAATACTTTAATCTATCACATGTAATTGAATCAGTAAGGTCAGTAGTTAACTTCATTCATATGAACCAAATCACTATCATTCTGTACACTTTTGCCAACCGTTTAAGTTATACATCCTGACTTATCCTACAAAATAAGCAATTGAATGGCTTAGCAATAACAATGTTTTATGGAGATATTTCTCCCATACCTCTCCCTTACCCTCATACAATATCCTCTGAAAACCCTCAATACTAATTCTTCAACTCAACTAAAAGTCTTTAAATCAGATTCCACATCAATATTTTCTTCTCATATACCACTATTCTCCCCTTCAAACCTACCCCTTAGTGCTTAACACTACTCATTCAAACACTTCCCCTTTTCCCCACTCCACCTCACTTACCTCATTGCAGAGAAATTACAGATAATAAACTCTCATAACATGCAAAGAGAATAGACAAAAAGAGGAAGAGTAACTGCAGGGACTATCATATGGAAGGGCTGTAAGATTGAATCTGTGGATGCTGTTATAAATAGAAGAAATTCAGCAAAACATAGGAATGGAGCTGAAATAATGTAAAGCAAATAACAGGAGTAAATACTTGCACTAGACATAAAAAGCTAGAAACTATTCATAGAGAGATAATACACTATTAAAAAAATCTCCATATAAGCCACAAACTCTCCTCACTTTTCCAGTACCCAACCTGTAGTAAACCCCACAAATAAAGGAGAAGAAAAGAGAGGGGGCCATGTATAATTTTTAAAAATAATATCTATCTATCTATCTAATATATATATTAGATAAAAACAGAATGACCTAACCAAAAGAGTTCAAAATTTGAATATGAGAACCATGAAGGACATAAAATCCCCAAAAAGATGTCAGATAGAAATGCTTGAAATAAAAAACAGTACAGAATTCATACATTGAAGAAAAGACCAATGTAAAGATAGAGTATCTGAAATTGAAGAAAAAATAGTGAATTATGACAAAAAGCTCAAAGAAGCCAAAAAGAAAATAAGAGAACAAGAGAAGATTACCCAGCAGCTACTAGATGAGAAGACCAATCTAAGTTTAATTGGAGATAGAGAAAAACTAGAAGATAGGACAGATGGATTCACTAACATGCTTGCAGAAACTATGGAACAAAATTTCCCAAACACAAGAAGAATTTAAAGTACAAGCAATTGATCCTTATAGAAAACCGAACAATTATGAAGAGAGGGGAACTTTACCAAGGCCTATCCTTTTTTGAATTCAGTGTTATCCAGAAAAAGTAACATTTTAAAGGTGGCCAGAGAAAAACAAACCTCACATATAAAGTTCAACCACTTAGAATCACAGCAGATTTCTCAACACAAACTCTGAAGGCCAGAAGAGCCTGGAGTGAAGTATTTCAAGCAAGAGTACATAACTTCCAACCCAGAAAGCTATCCTTCAAAATAGGAGAAGAAATAAGTTATTTGCATGAAAAAATTCAGCTCAGAAGATATATGAGTGTTATACCAGCTCTAGAGAAAATACTCAAGAATATTCTCAACAGAAGCTATGAATTGGACACATCAAAAACACAGAAAAAACTATGAGTTCAGTGGCTAAACAGCAACAAAAACAATATCAGTAAAAGGAAAACAAATGATACACCAACAGATAATGAAGGCAATGGTAGCAAATAACAAGCATATCTGAGAAATATCTCTCAATGTTTATGGCCTTAATTCTCCAATCAAAAGACATAGATTGGCATACTGGATCAAAAAAACAAAATCCAAACATCTGTTATATTTAATAAATTCATCTAATTAAAAAAGATATTCATAGACTAAAAATAAAAGGATGGAAAACAACAGTTGTACCAGGACTCTCAAAACAAGCAAGGGTAGCAATTCTAATTCAGACCTAGTAAACTTTAAGTTAAAACTGATTGGAAGAGACAAATAAGACCACTACATACTAGTTAAGGGAACAATCCATCAAGAAAAGATAACATTGATAAAACATATATGCACTGAATACTGGAGTACCTATCTTCATTAAAAAAAAAACTGCTAAAATTAAAAGATCCAAAAAAATTAACACAATCATAGTAGGGGACTTTAATATCCTGCTTTCACAAAGAGATAGATCAACTAAACAAAAAACCAAAAAAGAAATTTCAAAACTGAACCACACCCTTTAACATATGGGCTTAATATATTCCAGCACTCTACAACACAGTATAGATTATTTTCAGTAGCACATGGTACTTTTCCAAGATAAATCACTTATTAGTCCACAAACCTGTTTAGATAAATGTAAAGAATTGAAATCACCCCATGCATACTCTCTGACCAGTGTGCAATGAAAATAGAAATCAGTGACAGAAGGAATTTTGGAAAAGGCAAAAGATACTGGGAAATTAACAACATATTCCTAAACAACCAATGTGTCACAGAAGAAATTAAAGAAGAAATTTTAAAAATTTCTGGAAATTAATAAAAGTAACTATACAACTCAATGAAACCTCTGGGATACTATGAAAGCAGTCCTATGAGGAAAATTGATTACAATCAGTGCTCAAAGTAGGAAAACAGAGCATACCCAAATAAATAACCTCATGAGAAATATTAGGATACTTGAAAAACAACAACAAACTAGCCCCAAAGTGAAATTAAGGAGGGAAATTATAAAGATGAGAGAGAAAAATGAATGAAATTATGACTAAAAAACTAAAAAAAAATTAACAAGCTAAAAAAGCTGGTTCTTTGAAAGAATAAATAAAATAGATAAGCCCTTAGCAACACTCACTGATAGAAAAAGAGAAATCACTCGCACCAATGCATTTAGAAATGGAAAAGGTTAAACCACAACAGACATTGTTGAAATCCAAAAAGTAGTAAATATTTCAAAAAATTATATTCCAAAAATTTAACAAAATTTGAGGAAATGGACAGATTCCTTGAACATACAAACTACCAAAAATGACCAAAAATTTAAATATGCTTAACAACCTAATAACATGGATTAAATTTACTCGGTAATAAAGAATTTATGAACTATGAAAAGCTCAATACATGATGGACTCATGGCTGAATTCTACAAAACCTTTAAGGATGTTATACCAATACTCTTCAAGCACTTGAACAAAATTGAAAGAGGCATAGTGTTCCCAAATTCATTTATATAAGCTACTGTCATTCTGATTCCAAAACAAAGGTCCAACTGAAAAAGAGAACTACAGGCCAATCCCTTTTATGAACATAGGTGTAAAATTGTCAACATGATATTATGAAATAGAATGTAGCACTTTATTAAAAAGACGGTACATCATGATCAAGTATGTTTCAACCCAAAGATGTAAGGATGGTTCACCATAAATAATTCAATAAATAATATATCACTTAAATAGGAGCAAGGCCAAAAACCACATCATCATATCAATCAATGCAGAAAAGACTTTTCACAAAGTTCAATACCACTTCATGATAAGTTCACTTAAGAAAACAGATATAGAAGCATCATATCTGAATGTGATAAAGGCTATTTATGAGAAATCAGTAGCCAGCATCATGCTAAATGAGGAAAAAATAAAAACATTCCCACAAATTCAGGAACAAGAAAAGGATGTCTCCTATCACCTCTTCTATTCAACATGGTACCTGAAACATTGCCTGGAACAATTCAGCAAGACAAAGAAATAAAAGGGAAATATATATAAGAGGAAGAACTTAAATTATAATTATTTGCAGATGACATGATGCTCTATAGAGTAAATCCAAAGAACTTCATCAAAACTTTTAAAATTAATAATCAACCAAAGTAGCAGGATACAAGATCAACACACAAAATTTTTAGCATTTGTGTTCCCTAACAATGAACAGGATGAGAAGAAAATTATGAAATCAATATAATTCACAGTAGCTCAAAGAAAAATGTCATATCTAGGAGTTAACCTAACCAAGGAAGTGAAAGAACTCTACAAAGAACACTAAAGTGATCTGAAGAAAGAGATTGCTGAGGACATCAGAAAATGGAAAGATGTCCCCTGCTCTTGGATAAGTAGAACCAATATTGTGAAAATGGCCATACTTGAAAATATTGGTATATATGTATTGCAGTAGTATGATGACTTAAGCTCTTTGGGGAACATACCTAGCAGGGGAATAGTTGGATTGCATGGAATTTCTAATTTTAGTTCTTTGAGAAATATCTATGTCAATTTCCATAATGGTTGTACTAGTTTGCATTCCCAAAAATAATGCAGTAGGCTTCCTTTTTCATTACAGCCAAAGGAGCATTTGTTACTGTTTGATTTTTTAATGATTCCCATTCATTCAAGAGTCAGATGGAATCATTGCATTGTTTTAATTGCATTTCTCTAATGGCCAGAGATGTTGAACATGTCTGCTTTATACCAATATTTATAGCAGCATAATTTGTAATAGTTACATCCTGGAAGGAGTCTGTATAACCATCAACAATTGATTGGTTAAAGAAAATGTAGTATTTATATATAGTGGAATACTACTCAGCTATAAAGAATGACACGTTTGGGAACTTTTTTGGAAAATAGATTCACCAGGAAATATAATGTTGAGTGAAATAAAGCAGACACACAAGCGTAAGTACCATCTGGAATCTCTCATTTGAGTGAGGTGTAATACATACAAAGAAAATGATAAAAGATGGATAGAACATGAAAAAGGGGCAGATCTCTTGAGAGAAGTGCCTAAGAGAACAAGGGTGAGGGGTGAGAAGGTGGTGAAGAGGAAAGCAGAGGAATAAAGATATGTTATGTACAGGAATCTAATAGCCCCAATTTATGTAAACAGTGTATGCTATAACACAAGCTAGAAAAATAATACCAACAAGTACACATAAGGGGCAGGGAACCAGAGGAGGAGTGGGGAGTGGGAAGTAATTAGAAGACGATTGAAAGAAAAAAAAAAGAAACAAGCAGCAATACATAGAGGTAACCACCCCTCAAGATGACTGCAAACTACATGTATTGCAAACATGTACTACTAACATATATATATATATATATATATATATATATATATATATATATATATATTTAAAAGTCATTGCTCAGTGACAAAAACTTTCACCAGGAAATGTAATATAATAAAATTAATTTCCCAAAATATAACTGCCTTCCAAAAAGAGGCTTATGAAACAAGACAGATTCATTGAATCTTTTAAAGCTGTCAAATCCTAGGGCTGGGGATTTAGCTCAGTGGTTCTGCCGCCTGCCTCGCAAGTGCAAAGTTCCAAGATCAATCCCCAGTACCAAAAAAAAAAAAAAAAAAAAAAGCTGTCAAGTCCTTGATATTCATCTCAATTTCATTTTTCTGATAATATCTAACAAAAACTGAGTTTTAATGACTTGTCTCACTAACTACAGTCGTTAATCAAGATGAGGTGTACCAAGACAAGTTCTGCAATCATTTGAAGGAGAAATGTGGAATGCACTTATTCTTTTCCCACTTGGAAATTTTATTGCCACTTAAAGCTAATGGTAAGAAAACCGTCATAAGATTAAGACAATGATTACAGTCTCCAAACATTATTTTTCAAAATCTAGCAAAAATAAAAGAATTCAGGAAATCTTCAGTGTATTCAACAATTATCTTTCTCAAGTATGACAGAATTTTCACTAGAAATTTAAGTGTGTTACCATTTTGTGTGCAATCATACACATCACAGGAATCTCCAGTTTGACAAGATGTGATACTTTAAATTGTCATAGTCATAATTTTATTTTAGATATCAAATATTATAATTGAGTTTAACAGGTAGATTATTGTTATTTTGTTGCCATTTACATAATAAATTGACAGGTTAAAGAAAAATGTCTTCTCAAACATTTTCTAGAGTGTTCTATGTATTATCTATCACTGATATGTACCTGAAGATACTTTATTGTGTCAGTTATATTTTTAGTGATGACATTTACAAAAATTTCCCCAATTTCCATTTATTTAACTCATAATAAATCAAGATACTTACTGTGAAAATAACATCTATCAAAATACACAAGGTTTTTGGATATAATGTGATGCTTATATTTCTGCACATGAACTATATAGTCAAATGATTTTCATTAAAACCCTTAATGCAAAATAACGTGAACTTTTATATTGTTACAAAATATATTTTCTAATTACAGTGAATATATTTTAGTGATTTCCTAAAAATAAGAGAAATCCTTAGCTAATTCCTACTCTCCTGGTGTTTATGGTCATCTTGAAATGACTTTTTGTTTGCCAGAGAAAGTAGGCAATATCTAAGTAATAGCAGAAAATGAATTTTTTAAAAATTTTAAATTTACCAAATATGTTACAACCATGGAAAGAGCATGGCCTCTGAAATCCATATGTGGATCTAATGATAGTAATTTTATGATCTCTAACAAGTTTTTAAAGATAATTCTCAGTTTTATGATCTGTGAAATGAGTATAATATGAACTTCATACCATCATTTTATGACACTAAGTTATTATCTAATATTTTTGGCACTTTATGATTACCATCATGTCTTGCAGTATTATAGCTATATATTTTCCCTAACAATATGAAGTAGAAGCTCTCTACAGTCATCCACCATGTGGCATGCTTTCTCCTTCTTTCTAAATAAAGCTATCATTTTAATAAAAGAGAAAATTCCTGAGAAGCTCTGCCTCTGAAAGATGATTGCTTCATGACTTTATATTCTTATTCACAAATGAGCCCCAATTCTTGCCCTCAAAGAAATATGAAGCATATCAAATATTTTTAGGCTAGAAATTCCAATTAATTTCTTAGTCACTTTCTTAGTCACTTTCCTTGTCACTGCAGCAATACCTCTCATTCACAAAGTAAAGAAGGAAAGGTTTACTTAGGCTCATGTTTACAGTCCATGATCTGCTGGCTCCCACACAGGATGGCATAGTAGAGGGGCATAGCAGAGTAGAACAGCTGAAGGGATGGCAGATGCAAAGCAGAGATAGTGAAGAGTGGATCAAGGAGGAAGACAAAACCTTCCAGGCCATCCCCCAGTGACCCAAATCTTCCTACCGGGCCCTAATTCCTAATAACAATTCAGCTATAAGCCCCCATATTCTAATCATTTTCTGTTATGGCTTGTATGTAGATGTCCCTGCCAGCCTCATGTGGCCCTAGATGGGGGTTTTTGGAGGTGGCTGGATTGAGGGTGTATGCTGCTGGAATAAAGGTTGCGATGCTGGGATTGATACACAAGTGCTAGGATTAAGGGTGTAATACCCACACTAAGAGTACCCTGGATAAGACATAAGGGAGAGAAAGAGCTGCTGTTTTGGCTGCTGGTAGCTTGTAGCTTGATGTCTTGGTGACTTCTACCTTCTGCCTGGTATATGAACTGTTTCTCCTCTGTTATTCCCCTTTGCCATACCACCCTGTCTTGGAGTCAGCCAACTATAAACTGAAAGCTCTACAAACTGTAGGCCACATAAACCTTTCTTCCTTTATCTTTGGGTGTTGGGTATTTTGTCTCAGGATTGAGAAGAGTAACTAAGACACTTTCCAACAGCCCCACCTATAAGCCCATTAGGCTTTTAAGGGATATCTAGATATAAACCATCAAAATTACACTGAAGTTTTTGTGTATCAGAAAAATAAAACCATACAGTTATATAATAAATAGCACAGTAATGTGATAAGAGAGGGAAGTAGGAATAGTAAAGGTAGACATTAATTATTTTGTGCTTTCTCTATTCATTACATAACCTTTAACCAAGGAGAAGCCTGTTTTGATTATAAATTCTTCTATTTAATTATCACTGATTATTAACAGTAATGATTATACTAATGATTATAATATAGTGATTATAATAGATAGCATGGATAAATAATATATATTATATAATACACAGTATATATAATTATATGTTATATAATATGATATATATACAATATATTGATATATAAAATATTGATATATAAAATATATTGATTATAATATATATTATAATGATTATACTGAGTATATTATATGATATACAATAATGTTTCAATATAAGCATATATTGTACAGTAGTAAAATCAAAGTAGTTAGCATATTTTAACTTCAAATATTAATCATTTCATTTGTGCAGCAATAGTTCAGCATGCACAAAACAATAACTGTAATACACAACATAAACAGAAGCAAGCAAAAAAAAATTCATGATTATCTCAATAGATGCAGAAAAATCATTTGAAAAAATCCAGCATCCATTCATGATAAAAACACTGAAGAAAATAGAAATAGAGGGGCAATCCACTTTCCGGTCCCCCTTCTGCCTCTTTTAGGCAGAAGCTTTCTTTCTCCCAATAAATGTTTCCTACTCTTAACCTCAATTGTTCCTAGAATCCATTATTCGATTTTAGAGAACATGAACTCAATTTCAGATATCTAGTAAGATTGGGATTTACATCTCTTCCCCCTCTATCATTTTTGAGGTCTTCCACCGAGAGTACTGGTCAGAGGTAAGAGTTTGCTTTTGTTCCATAGGTTCTAATTTTGGTCTTTTTGCTTCATAGATGGTAACTTTTGTTTCATAGGCTCTGGACATTTTTTTCATAGATTCTGGTTTTTGTTTCATAACTTCTGGCCTTTGTTTTGGCTTTTGTTTCAAAAGTGTCTTTATTTTAAATTGTATGTTTTAAATGTTTGCATTTCTTATTTTTCTTATGCATTGTCTTTTTAAAAAATTTTATTTTATTTTTCTTAAATTCTTTTATTGGTACATTTTAGGTATACAATACATTTACATTTATCATTGGGTGCTTGTACCTGTACATGATGTATCTTGGTTCTTATTTTTTCCCCACTACCTGTGCACCCTTCACCCCTAAACCCCTCCCTATTTACATACTTCATTTCTATTTTTTTTTCTTTTCTCATAATTTTTCCTTTCCATTCTTTCCTTTCCCCTTCCCCTCCCACCAGATTGTAATAGCTAAAGCTTGGAAACAGCCCAAGTGCCCATCAACTGGAAACTGGATAAAGAAGATGTGGGTTTTTTATAAAATGGAGTACTACTCAGCCATAAAGAATGAAAAACTAGAGTCATTTATAGCTAAATGGATGCATATTGAGGCCATACTCTTAAGTGAAATAAGACACACATGTGTAAATACCAAATAGTTTCTCTAGTGTGAGAAACTGAGAGTGTAGATAAGGACTAAAAGGATTAATAACTAATAAATGATACTTTGAAATTACATTGTTTTTTAAAATTATGTTTTATTCTTGTTTTGTATGTTGCATTTGGACATAGTTGTTTAAAAATGTTGTAAAATCAGCCTCTTATAAAACTGTCTCAGATAAAGATAGTTCAGGCTTTTATCTGTACCTTATAGAATGCCAAACAGTGGTTACTCTGCCAGCTGGTAATTGCCTTTAGGGCAGCCACCACTCTCAAAGTAGAGGACAGTTTTCTCCAGTTGCTTTCTGGTGAATCCCCACTCCCACGTTGAGATTTTCTTTACATTAAGAAGTAATATTTGCTTGTGTTCAAATGTAAATGTGGGGCATAGAAAAATTAGAGACACCTCAACCTTAAGGCATTCAGTACATCTAAGCATGAGGCTACTCCTGGCCCTTTAGAACCTGAGAACAAAGTGTCCAAGACAACTTTAAGCCTTGACTACCAGGTGCTGAGGGTGGAGTTTCTAGGCTAGTCATAATTAAAACCTCCATGAAGCTATATCCATCCTTAGCTAAGTGGTTCAGGTCCCTCAAAGACAACATCCCTTGCAGGAAGTAAATGGCAAATATGGGAATACCTGTGCTCATGTATCTTTTTCTCTCAGTGATCTAAGACATTTCAAATGAGACCTAAGAAAATTTTCAGATGACTCTGACATGAGCATTGGGGTCTTTAGAGAACTCACTCAGACCTATGGACTAGATTAGAAAGATGTAATGTTGCTTTTAAATCAAATATTGATGTCTAATTAGACACAACTAACAACTGGTTTCTACTAGAACACAAAAAGTTCCTTTACAAGGTCCCCACTGGCCTGCCAATCAGATAGGAGATTAAAATAGAAGACATTTTCAGGCATGTATTCTTGACTAAGAAAGATGAGAACTAAGCACTTCAGTTAAATTGTCAACTATTTATCAGGAAAAAGATGAGGACATCCCTGGATCCTGATTTGATAGAAGGAAATAGTATTGTTCTTTCCAAGTCAGTCTTGCAATATGTGGATGGTATGCTGTTATGTGCCCCCTCAGAAGAGCTTTCTAGCCAAGACATCTGCTCTGCTGAATTTTCTAACAGATGGGTTATAATGTTTCTAGATCTAAGGCAAAACTTTGCAGACTTGAGGTAAAATATTTAGGCTTTATTATATCTAATGGAACCCAAAGACTGGGGAAAGTAAGAATTAAACCAATTCATTCCTTTCCACAGCCCAGGACTGTAAAACAGCAAAGGAGATTCCTAGAAATTACAGGCTTTTTTCACCTTTAGGTAACAGGATATAGTGAGATTGCATGACTATTCTGTCCTTATAGAGAAACCCAAAAGACAGCCATATTTTAACCTGGGAAAATTTTTTCCAGACTGCATTCCAGAAGCTCAAACAAGCACTTCTAAGTGCCTGCCACAGGACATCATTTCAGTTTGTATGTTAATACAAGGTGAGATATGGCTTTGGTAATGTTTCTACAAAATCAGGGACCTGCTCAACAGCCTGTAGGGTATTTAAATCATAAATTAGATATTATAGATTCAGAATAATTCATTAAAAATGTAAGCCCTAAACAATATAGTTAGAACACTTTCATTCTCTTTCAAGAGGCACAAAGCACCCATTTGGGTTATTTGATTATTGGTTTGATTTTCTGCTTGGCAATTCAGTTGGAGTCAATCATAGCTTTTGTCTCTGGAGACATGTCTTGCTAAGGATTACAGATCCACTCTGGAAAAACTCCTAATCTTAATTGTTCTACACCTGGGATGGTTAAGATTTAGTTCTTGTGCCATACTTAAAGGCTCTCTTCTGTCCCTTCTCCACTGCCCTCCCCCCAAGAAATAATGCAGTTCTCAACGTTGTTTGGTTCAAGGAACTTCCCTCCTCTGTGGATGCTGGATTTCAAGACAAAGCTTCCAGAATGGTGAGTTTTCCATCCCTGGAACCCTTCTAGAGTAAATCTGACCTTCATTTATCTCTGGGCCATATAGAAAACTGGTCTAAGTTTAATTCTGAAACTCTCAAAAAATAAATGTAAAAGTTTTAGTCCAGATTTATCTGTCTTTCAGGCCTCAGGCAAAATTAGAGAACAATAACAGCTAATCTGGTTCTGGCCACTTCCTTGCACCTCTCATCTTCTGCCACTGGCAATAGACAAGATAAAGCCTAAGGGACAACTTAGGTTGGGTACAAAATAAGAAGAATAGATAGGGATGTCTTCTTTTCCTTTGTTTTTGTTCAAAATGGGAAAAACTGTTACAGGTAAACATCTGTAGTGCAGCATGTTGGAGCCTTGGCAGGCCTTCTTCCCTCACTGCTTGGAATTCATACTTAGCTCCAAAGAGTGTCACCTAGTTAGTCTCTTCTACATGCAAACCTGGCCTAAGCAGACCCCCACTGCAGATATTTAAAATTACCTTTAACGGTTTGTCCCTTTAGAGGAAACAATTATATGCGGCTATCAGCAACCATGAGAAGCCTGTATAGCTGGATATTGCAATCAGATAAGCTGTCAGCATAAGGCTTGCCTTAAAACTGCCTTTGCTTTCACAGGTGTAGATGATTTTTATTCCTTTTGATTCTTATTACAAGAGATCTCTGTTAATTGATTTACAATGTTCTGACTAGTCTTTTGTATAATTATAAACAAAAATTATAAAAGTTATAATTTATGTTGGCCAAATACATCTGAGTGCACTCTGGTTTATAAACAAGTTGTCTTCTCTCTGTGTGTGTCTGTTTGTCCAATTTGTTACAACACATAGAGCTGTTATGTTTGAGCTTTTCTTCTTTTGGTATTTTGGATTTTTTAAGATGTTTGCCTGTAACTCAAGTTGGCTTATAGATAAATATAATTAAAGAAATGCTTCCCCCAGGTTTCCAGATTATCCAAATAATGTCAACTGGTTTAACAGATACAGTACACATTGTTGTCTATATATAATATGGGGAATCTTTCATTGGTCAAAAATAATGTGTTAATTGTTATCTGGCTCTAATAGGTCATCTAAAAATTTGTTAAGATAATTAAATAGTCTCTTGGGCTTAGTAAAACTACTGGACAAGACTCCCCTTGGTAAATAAAGAAGTGGCTGCCTGGAAAAGTTATTCCAGGCTTTGTTCACAAAGGGGACCCCCATAATTGCCATAGCCTTGTGGGAAATACATCTCTAAACATATCATGGTGATATGTATACATTGGTCATGGTCTAAGCTTTCTGTGGGAAAACAAGGTTTTATTTAAAATGATCTTGGTACAAAACAAAATTAAGGGACAAAAGTTTTCATGTAACTGATACTCATTATTTCATGGTATATATAATTCATGCCTTCTGGGTATACAAGTCTTCTAGGATATTGTTTATGGTAATGATCTTTTTTGATTCAGGTATCTGCCTTTCTCTTGCACTCCAACTGTTTGTGATAAGAGGTACATGTCAAGTCAGCATGAGAAAAACATTCAAATAATAATTTTCTTAAAAACTTATGTGATGTATGTTATATGTGTCACCACACCTAGGGATGTTCAGTTGTCAGGCAGTTGAGACAATGTACACACTAAAATTAGAGGCTAGACATCATGAACTCCTAAGGTACATTTATAGGCCAATATATATGTTCTCTTTAGATGGCATCCTACTAAAGGATAATAATTAAGAGTTTTCTTTATGTCATTTAATGTCTTGTGATCAGATGGAAATGTTTGATTGAAAGACTATTCTGCACTAAGATGGACATGTAAGTGTTACAAAGAAAATGTCATCATCATTGTCATGCTAAAATATGATGTGTAGCTCTTGATCTTAAGTTTCTCTATAATATATAACTATTGTCTGTTAACATTCTGCAGGGATTCAACTACTAAAACAACCATGGTTGATAAGAAATAACAACCCTCTAACTGTGCTTTATACTTCAAAAATGCTTGATGTTTTAACTATTATAATAGTTAAGTTCACTGCTCCTACTGAAATACTTATGTCACTGATCTTTTCTTCTGGGTGCTCAACAACTAAAACTTGGAGACCAAAACCAGATAGGTAACTGGGCTAAGAAGACAGCCAATATTTTGGCCTTGGCCCCTCAAGGAAACAAAGAATCCAGGACATGAGGGATCTTTTTCTACAGGATCCTAAATCTTTGGTAAGTCACTCAACTTCCTGAGCATGGAGATTGCTGGGCACCAGAGGACAAATGTACCATGTGGCAAAGGAGGGTCACAAAGAGGGAAAAGTCTCCCATGCTTTCACTGAAAGCAACATGTTCAAGCAAGACTGTGACCCATCCTGATGGCTGACACTGACAGAGGAGCTGAGAGGCTGTATGCATGGTTCCAAAGTAATGCCTGAGGAGACTTCACTGACCTTGATAGAGAGCAAGAAGTTCATATTAATCAACACAGGTCTCACTTTAACTTGGTTTTAAACACTCAGCAGAAGAGAATAACCAAAAGAGGTATAAAAGAATGCCATAGTAATAAAGCTAGATATAAAAAGGAGCTCCAATTGCTGACCTCTTCTGGCAGTTCCTAGCTACACTGGTAGCTGACCATGGTTATGGATTATTGGAAAAAAACTACAGTAAAATCTATGAGCTCAGCTAGAGTTTTAAATTTCTTAGTGAGATTTGTTTAAATTGTCTCTTATCTTCTTACAGCTAAAACTAGAGACTTATGACAAAATATCAGACTTATAGATAGATAACCTTCATCAATAAAAGAGTCTAAGAAGTAACAAGTTACAATCACTCAGTATTCCAGTATCTAAGTGTGACTTTCTCCCCAACCTACCCTTCCATTCTAGTGTGCTCATGCTTAAATTTTTCATGCTCCAATTTCCTAAAAGTTTTGTTTATTCTTGCCTAGAGGTTGCCCAACTCCAAGCACTCACACAAATGGAACCAATGAGAAATGTGCTAGAATTCTTTTACTGGGATCCACCAGATCAACCTTGTAAACAACTCATAACTGCTAATCTATACAATACAACTTCTATGTTGGATTCTAAAGTCCTCTGGACTTTCTCCTTATCCTTTTTGTGGGAGGCTATTACTAGTTCCTCCTGATGGAAACCCTTGTTGACTATATTCATAGCAATCCTGCTGACCTTATAATTTGACCTAAGTATTCTTAACTGTTTCTTTGGCTTTTCCAGACTCAAACCCATACAGCTACCAAGATGACAATGCCTGGTGCCTATGGAAGGCCTTTAGATAGACCCTATGTAGAGTAACTCTGACTGATGATCACAACTACAACTATGACCCTCTTCAGCTGAAAGTAACCAGACTGATCTTCCCCCTTTGCCCCCTCACAGCAGTTAGGGGCACTTCTTCATAGTGGGGATATTGCAGATAGGTAAGTTAATTAGATATCTTGTATGCAGTTAGACAGGGCCTCCCTTAAGGTGCCAGCCCTCCAGGAGCCAACACAGCAAGGAGCCAACATGGAGAAAAATTGAGGCACATTCACTGGTTAACATTATACAAAGAAAAAGTAGTACTACTTCCCCTAGAGATAGATAGTAGTTATTGATATTCTAAATGGGAAATTCCTTGTATGTGATTTGTATTCCCATTTGATAGCCATTTAATCAATATTAACTGGGTGACAGTACTTATAATCTTATTGGTTGGTAATGGTTTTGTCCCACCTCATTCCCACACTGTAAATTTCCACTGGGTCTTATAGTTTTGTCCCACTTTGTACCAGTCTCCCCACATGGCTTTGTTGTATAAAACATCCTTGAAAAGTGCAGTGGGCAGGCAACCCACTTTCTAGTCCCCCTTCTGTCTCTCTTAGGCAGAAGCTATTTTTTCCCAATAAATTTTTCCTACTCTTAAAAAAAGAAAATAGAAATAGAAGGTCCTTATCTCAATCTGATAAAAGCCATCTATAACAAAACAATGACCACATCATATTAATGGAGAGAAACTGAAACCTTTCCCTGTAAAATCAGGTCTATGACAAGGGTATCTGCTACTACCACTTCTGTTTAATACATTTCACAAAACATTAGCTAGAGGAATAAGACAAGAGAAAAAAAGGATATGGATAGAAAAGGAAGAAGTTAAATTTTCATTATTTGCTGGTGACATGATCTATATAGAAGACCCCCTAAACTCCACCAAAAGACTCCTAGAACTAATATCCAAATTTGTCAGTGTAGAAGGATACAAAGTTAACATTTGAAAATCGATAGCATCCCTGTACATCAATAACAAATTCACTGAGTGATTTAGAGAAACAATACCATTCACAGTAGCATCAAGAAAAATGAAATACTTAGGAATTAACCAACCATGGAAGTGAAAAACCTTTACTGTAGCACTCTGAAAAGAGGAGATTAAAGAGGTTATTAGAAAATGGAAAGATATTTCCTCTTCCTGAATAGGCAGAATCAACATAGTCAAAATGGCCATACTTTCAAACCTGTTAGGTAAATTTAATGCAATCCAAATTAAAATGGCAATAACATCCCTTACAGAACTGGAAAAAAAATCATAAAATTTATATGGAACCTGAAGAGACCTAGAATAGCAAAAACAGTTCTGGGAAATAAGGGCAAGGCAGGAAACATCATAATACCAGACTTCAAGTTATACTAGGAAGCTATGGTGACTCAAAACAGAATGGTATTGGCCAAAAATCATGGAATGGTGGAATATAATTGAAGCTATAGAAACAAATCCAGGCACCATCAACTATGTTATTTTTAGCAAAGTGTCCAAATCTCTTCACTGGAAGAAAGATGACCTCTTTAACAAATTGTTCTAGGAAAACTGGATATCTACACATTGAAGATTGAACCTAGACCAATATTTCTCACCATACACTAAACTAAAATCAAAATAGATCAAAGATTTATACCTTAGAACAGAAACACATAACCTGCTGGAAAGCAAAATAGGTAAAACTCTTGAACATATAGCTGTAGCTTGAGTCCTTCTGAACCAAACCACAGTTGCACAAGAAATAATACCAGGAATCAACAATAGATTGCTACAAATTATGAAGCCTCTGGACAACAAAGGAAACCACCAACAGAGAGAAGAGGTGATGTACAGAATGGGAAAAATTTTTCCAGCTGCTCCCCAAAGGCCTAATATTTAGAATATATAAAAACTCAAAAATTCAACCCCTCAAATTTACAAGTCCAATTGTAAAAAGGGCATCTGAAAATAATAGACACTTCCCAGATTAAGAAAAACAAATAGTCAATAAATGAAGGAAAATATGTTCAATGTCACTGGCTATTTGAGAAATGCAAGTTAAAACAACACAGATTCCATCTCATTCAAGGAAAAAAATGGCTATCATTAAAAAATTAACCAATAACAGATGCTGGCATGGCTCTGGGGAGAAAGGAAACTTTCTCCATTGTTGATGGGACTGTAAACTTATACAGCCACTGTTGAAATCAGTGTGGAAATTTCTCAAAAAACTAAAAGTAGAAATTCCATTTGACCCAGCTATTCCCCACCTAAATATCTTTCCCCAAAGTGTTAAAGACATCATACCACAGCTATGAATGTATATCAATGTTTATAGCAGTGCAATTCATAATAGCTAAATCTTGGCAACAGCCTGTCTATCAATGGATGAATGAATAAAAGAATGTGGTATTTATACACAATGGAGTACTACTCTGCCATGAAAGTGACAAATTTGAGCCATTTGTAGGAAAATCGATGCACCTTCAAATCATAATATTAAATGATGTAACTCAGACATACAAGCTTCTCTTATATGAAAAGCTCATATATATATATAAAATATATATATATATATATGCATAACCATGTATATATGGTACAAAACAAAAGACAGATAATAGGAAAAAAGAGAAAGAAATAACAATATTGTAATCCAGTATGGACAAAAAAATCTAAAAGTGTATCTAGACTTAGTACAATTTTCCTACATGTTTTACATGTTCTTTGGCCTATTAGGCCAAATTATATATGTGAAAATTAACTTTATAAGCTCTTATAAGATAAATGAATCTGATGCTAGAAAACTAAAAGAAGATGGACAAAGGGGGAAAAGAAGAAAACTCAAATGTGTTATGTACATGTAACAACACCCTACAGTGAATGTAATCATTATGTAGTGCAAAAATATACAAATAAAAGTAAAAATAAATTAAAATGTCCATGCAAACCTATATTTACTGTTATTTTGACATAGACAGAACACTGTGAATATGGAACATCTATTTTAAGATTAATCTTTCAGTTTCATTTGTACATTTTTGGGTTTTCTCTTTTGTTTTATTACTTACAAATTGCTGTCAAGAGACAGATTTCTAAACATGAAGTACTATATAGGTTAATAGCTATGGAAGGAATGTGGAGAAATAATTTAAGAACTAGTTAATATAAACCAAAATTTATTTTAATGCACTATATTTTTTTCTAGGATAAGAGCCACCATCGAAATTACAATGATAAAGTCTTAAGAAAATAGGATTGGATCATTCATGGGCTTGTCAATATTTTCCACACTACTTTGAATCCATCTGAAGTGATTTGGCATCACAACAAAATGCAGATAATCTTTCTGAATATGATTAGACCCAAGGGAAAGGTAGCAAAAAGAGAGTAGTAATTTGAAAAGGATATATTGATTTGTTCATAAGGATTCCATAGTTTTGCCAAAAGCAAACAGCTATTTTGAAATTGTCATCAAGGGTAACAAATAACCAGGTACAAAAATCAAGATGCTTGGGCATTTAATTAGATCTTTTATCTTAATCATCAAATTGTGTGTGTGTGTCTGTGTGCCTGCATTTAGAGAAAAATAATAGTTTTATATAGAGAGGAAATAACCCTTAGAAAGCTCAAAGTTTTAATGAAAACTGATGTGAGAATTGCCAGATGGTTTGGTACTGGATTGTAAAACTTGAAACTAATCTTTGCTTAAGAGTTTTAATGATTGTATCCCTCTTATAAAACCTCTTGCTCTTCTGGTTGGGTGATTTTGCAAAATTATAGATTGGGCTTTAAAAAAGAGCTTCTAAGAACTGTTGCCTTAAATCTCAGCTAAATGAGCCAGAAGATTATGTGTCATTAAGATGTAGCACAGCAGGTTTTTCCCCCAGCAAACATAATGATGTGAAAAAGAATAAATATATAATTTTGCTCCAAGTAGTCATCCATAGAATCATAGAAAAATGATTTTCACAAAGATTATCCAGTCATATTGAAATGTTCACATTCCAAGAGCTCTTTCTTAATGCTTCTATGTAAAGGTCTGATACTGACATGCTTCCAAAGCTAGATCATAAGACACAGTGATCATATATCCCTATGAGTTTGACTGATCTGGGGCACCTGGGAGAGACTGCAGATGTCAAAGACATTACTGAAAAAAAATATATGTATATTGTATTTTTCATGTGATGTATGTATAATTTTAGTTTATCAGTTTTACTTCAAGGAGAAGATATCTTCCCATTTTTTAAATAATTTTCCCACCTTTAAAATGCATGTTCTTATTAGCTCCTGTATGAATCAAAAAGTAGCACAATACTATATTCTGAGTGTATTTTCATGTTTTAATATTCCTTTTTCAAGTCAAAAAAGATGTGGGCTATAAAATGAAATTATCAATTTATGGAATTAAAATATTAAATTGTAGAGTACTGTATTACAAGTAGGTGAGTTAAATATATCAGCTTATTGAAAATCAGATCATTTGAACATTCATATTTTAAATACCAAAATGTGTAAGAGAATCACAAAGATATGATTCATACCTCAAAATAATAATTTGTTTGATTGCTCATTAGATTTCATTTTAGTAATCCCTCTCTGAGAGTGGCTCTAAATCATTCCTCAATGTAGTTACACATATATTAAAATAATGGCCATCTGTTGTGGTTTATATCTAGATGCCCCTTCAGAGTCTCATGAGATCATCAGTGGGGCTTTTTAACATGATTGGATTATCATGGCTTACAGATGACTTGCTGTTATGTGGTGGGTTCCACTCAAAAGAGGTGAGTCATTGTGGACACGACTTAGGTATAGTTCCAATTCTGGCTCCTCCCTGAACTCTCTGCTTCCTGGCTTCCATGAGATGAGTCACTTTCCTCCATGGCAGACCATTACACCATGCTGCTTTTGCCCTGGACCCAGCCAACTATTGACAGAAACATCTGCAAACTGTGAGCCAAAATAAACCTCTTAACATCAACTTGTGAATGCTGATTATTTGTCTCAGTGAGAAGAAAGTGACCAAGACAGATTTTGGTAACAGAAAAGTGGCATTGTTGCTGTGAATTTTACCTGAAAATGTGATTCAGAAGTATTTGCAACTGGATCCTCAAAGAAATTCTGAACGATTTCAAAATGTTAGCTGGAGAAACACCCCTAGAATGCTGTAAGCCAAACTTAATGAGAGGTTCTGCTCAGATCTCAGATGATCAAAATGCTGACAGCAGTGCAGCTCATGAAGACCAGGCCCAAGTGTGTTCAGTTAGGAAGAAGGACTCTGTTGGCATTTGGAATCCAGGCCATGTATGTTACCTACTAGCAGAAAATCTGTCTACATTTTGCTCATGTCCTGAGTCTTTGTGGAAGAGTGAAGTTAAGCATGGTGAAATAATTAAGCTGGTGAAGGAAATTTCAAGTCAGTTCAACTTTCAGGCTGTAGCATGGTTACTTCTTGTGGTTTTAGTGAGATACACCATGAAAAATATTAAAAAGCCCATTTATAAAGTTATCATTTTTTCCAGAAAGAGTCTGCAAGGATGGAGTTAGAAGAACTTGGTTGCTGAAAAGATTATCATTTAGAAGCCACATACTTCACAGCAGGACCAGGTGGCTTGAGAGCATCATGGGAACCAGCAGTATTTCACTTTTCAGCAGGCTCAAAATTGGACAAGTGAAAGACTTTGCCTTGGATGGAGAGCCACAGAGCACTCTGTTAGGGAAGGAGAATGGCAGCTTGTACATTGATTTCCTAGGATTCACTTCACGTTGCTCAGCCATCTAGGCTCTCACAGCCCAGTGAATCCACTAATCATGATGGGGTTCTGGCTACTGTTTCAGCTTGCAGGAGACCTTGTCATCATCTATGCCAATTTTACAGGCATGCAGAATGTAAGTGTTGTGTGGTCAGGAAGGCTTGCATTCAGATTTCAGAAGGAGGCATTGGAGGCCTGGCAGTGTGCCCCAAATAGAGCAGTATGTGAAGTTGTAAGAATGAAGCCAAAAGTGCAATGGAGTCCCAATAAATTTGGAGAAGCTAGGATCATGGAACACTTGCAGACAGCCAAAAACAAGTGAGCAAAGCCATCCCAAAAGAGAAGTCATGAGTGCTACAACCACTAGCAAAGCTGTAGGGGCAGGGATACCTAAGCTGTTTGTAGTTTACACCTCATTACCACTACATGCTACGGGTGCTGAATGTGGAAGAATATGACTTAATGTTTACCTTGCTGGGTTTTGTTTTTGTTTGGTTCCATTGGTTTCCACCCTCATATTTCATCCTTTTGGAATGGAGATGTTTACCCTGTGCCATTGTACATTAGCAGTGTTCACCCTTTTTAAATTTTGTTCAAGGACTATCTGTTGAGGGTTTGCCTTATGCCTCAGAGTAGACTTTGGATTTGGACTTTTCAGCAATGTTGAAATTGTTAAGAATTTGACAACTATTAGAGATGGATGAAATACCTTTTTCATTAAAAGATGAGCAGGAGTGTCTTGGGGGAAAAGGCAAAATAATATGGTTTATATCTAGATGTCAACTCAAAGTCTTATGATATTATAGGTGGATCTTTGATGAGATGATTGGATTGTAGGACTTATACCTGGCTTGCTGTTAGGATGTAGGGAATGATTAGAAGTTGTGGGTTATAGTGAGCATGACATGGGTGTAGTTCCTTTCCAAGCTCCTTCCTGAACTTTCTGCTTCCCAAGTGCCATGAAATGAGACATTTTTCTCCATGATAGATCTTTCCACTTTTGCCCTGGAGTCAGCTGATTGTGGACTCAAATATCTACAAACTGTGAACCAAAATACATTTCTCTTCCTTTAAACTGTGGGGCTGGGTATTTATCTCAGTCATAAGAAAGTTACTAAGTCACCGCCAGTTAATTTTTAAAAAAATTTATTGGTACCTTGTAGGTATACATTGTGAACACATTAATCTTTGGGAATTTGTAGCTGTACATGATATACCTTAGTTTTGTTTTTTCCCATTCCCCTTCTATCCCTTCCATCCCTCCACCCCTCAGTATTTACAAAGCTTTGTTTCTATTATTTTTTCTTTTCTCATATTTTCTTTCCCTTCATTCCCCCACCCCCCTAGTTCCCCTTCCCCTTTGAACCTTTGTGTCCTATTTCACATTATCTATTATACATTTTGGTGCTCATTTACACTTTCAGTTTTCACACAAGAAAGAATTCAGTATGTACACATTTGAGTCCTATTTATTTCACTTAAGAGTATGGCCTTGATATGCATGCATTTAGCTATAAATGTATCTAGTTTATCATTTTTATGGCTGAGTAGCACTCTTTTATTTTAAAAAACTATATCTTCTTTATCCAGTCACCAGTTAATAGGCATTTGCATTGATTCCAAGATTTAGCTATTACAAACTGTGCCAGTATAAACTTGGGTACACAAATATCAATGTGGTATGATTCTTTTAATTCTTTTTGGAAGATACCCAGCAGGGGAATAGCTGGATCAAATGGGACTTCTAATCCTAGTTTTTGAGAAATCTCAGCACTTATTTTCATAGTGGTTGCAACAGTCTACACTTCCACCAACAGTGAAGAAGGGTTCCTTTTTCCACAGCATTTGTTATTGGTTGATTTCATGATAGCAGCCATTCTTTCTGGAGTGAGGTCAAATCTCAGCATTGTTTTCATTTGCATCTCTTGAATGACCAGTGATGTTGAAATTTTTTTTATATGTTTATTTGCTGTTTCTATTTCTCCATCTGAGAAAGATTTGTTCATTTCAGATGCCCATGTTTAGATTTGGTCTTTAAATTGGGAGGTCTGATTTTTTAAAGTTCTCTATATATTCCAGATAGTAGACCTTGTCTGAGGAACAGGTGGTAACATTTTTTCCCATATTATGGGTTGTCTCATGACTCTGTTGGTGGTTTCTCTTGATGTGCAGAAGATTTTCTTTTTCATTAAGTTTATTGGTACATTTTAGGTATTCAGTACAGTTACATTCATCATTGGGATCTTGTACCTTTATATGATGTATCTTGGTTCTTATTTGTTCCCCATTTCCCTGCTCTCCCTTCACCCCCTCCATCCTTCCCTATTTAGTGACTTTGTTTCCATTTTTTCCTTTTCTCCTGTTTTTTCTTTTCCCTTCTTTCTTCTCCCCTAACCTTCCCACTTCCCGTACTCCTTTAGACCTTTTCTTCCTATTTCACATTATCAATTATACCATTTAAATCTTATCTACACTTAATTTTTCACACCAGAGAAACTATTTTGTATTTACACATGTGTGTCCTATTTATTTCACTTAAGAGTATGACTTCAATGTGCATCCATTTAGCTATAAATGTCTCTAGTTTCTCATTCTTTATGGCTGAGTAGTAGTCCATTTTATTAAAAAAACAAACAAACAAAAAAAAAACACATTTTCTTTATCCAGTCTCCAGTTGATGGGCATTTGGGCTGTTTCCAAGTTTTAGCTATTACAAACTCTTCCAGTATAATCATGGGTGCACATATATCACTGTGGTATGATTCTTTTAATTCTTTTGGAAAGATACCCAGCAGAGGGATAGCTGGGTCAAATGGGACTTCTAATCCTAGTTTTCTGAGGTATCACCATATTGATTTCCACAGTGGTTGCACCAGTCTTGTGCAGAAGTTTTTCAATAAGATCCCAGTTGTTGATTCTTTGCATTGGTTTCTATGCTACTGAGGTTTTGTTCATATAGTCTTTTCCTGTGTCAGTGTCTTCAAGAATCCTACCTATCCTCTCTTCTAGCAGGTTTAGTGTTTCTGTTTTAATATTTAGATCTTTGATGCATTTTGATTTTAGTTTAATTCACAGTTAGAGAGACGGTTCTACTTTTGATCTTTGGTAAATTGAATCCCAGTTCTTCCAACACCATTTATTAAAGAGATTATCTTTTCTTCAGTGAAGGTATTTAGCATCCTTTGTCAAAGATGAAGTGGCTGAGTATGTCTGGAGTTGCTTTTGCATTTTCTAATCTATTCCATTGATTCACAAATCAGTTTCTTTGCCAGTACTATGCTGGTTTTATCACAGTAGCTTTGTAGCATAGGTTCAAATTGGGGATTGTCTTTGTTGCCTAGACTTGCTTCAGCTATTCTACATCTCTTTTGGTTCCAAATGAATTTTTGTTTTGTTTTCTCTAGTTTGGTAAAATATTCTGCTGGAATTTCAATTGGGGTTGCACTGAATGTGTATAACAGTTTTGGAAGTATGGCCATTTTCACTATTCAGGTTCTTCCTAACCAAGAGCAAGGGATGTCTTTCTACTTTCTGATATCCTCTTTGATCTCTCTTTTTAGAGTGCTGTAGTTTTCAGAAAAGAGTTCCTTTATTTCTTTCATTAGATTGATTCCTAGGTATTTCATTTTTTGGATGCTATTGTGAAAGGAGATGTTTCCCCAGTTCAGCTCTCATTGAGTCTGTTGTTTGTGTACAGAGTGGCTATTGATTTTTGTATGTTGACCTTGCATCCATCTACTCTACTGAATTTGGTTATTAAGTCAAGAAGACTTCTGGTGGTTTGGGGGGGGGTATTTTATACAGAGTTTCATGGCATCTGCAAATGATGACAGTTTAACTTCCTCATTTTCTATCTTTATTTCTTTTAATTCTTTCTGTTGCCTAATTGCTGTGGCCAATGTTTCCAAAACAACATTGAACAGGAATGGTGATACTGGGCATCCTTGTGTTGTTCCTGATTTTAGCATGAAATAATTGTTTTTGATCATTTAATATGGTGTTGGCTGTTGGGTATTTATAGATGGCTTTTATTAGGCTGAGATAAAGATGATTAATTACAATTTTCTGTAAGCCATTTTATCATGAATGGGTGTTGGATTTAGTCAAATGCTTTTTTTTGTATTGATTGAGATAATCATATGGTTTTGTCATTGACTCTGTTAATGTAGTGTATTACCTTTATTGATTAATGTATGTGGGGCTGTCCTTGCATCTCAGAGATATTCCCACTTGGTCAGGGTGTATGATCTTCTTTATGATCTTCTGCATTCTGCTTGTAAGTATCTTAGTGAGTATTTTTGCATCTATGTTAAAGTGGGAGATTGGCCTGTAGTTCTCTTTTTTGGTTGGGTCTTTCTCAGCTTTTGGAATCAAGGTGATATTGCTTCTAGTAATGAATTTGAGAGTATTGCTTTCATTTCTATTTCATTAAAAAGACTGAGCATCAGTGGCATAAATGGTTCTCTAAATTTCTTGTAGAATTCAGCAGTAAAGCCATCAGGACCTGGGCTTTTTTTGTTGCTAAGTTTTTAAATATGTTTTCAATTTCATTGATTGATATTGGGTTTTTTAGAATTTTTATATCTTCTTGGCTCAATTTTTGTAATTCATATGTATCTAGGGAGCTGTCCATTTCTTCTATGTTTTCCATCTTATTGGAGTACAGGTTCTCAAAGTAGGTATTGATCCTTTGGATTTCTGCTGGGTCCATTGTAATTTCACCCTTTTTCTTCCCAATTGCATGGATTTGAGCTTTTTCTTTCCTTTTTTTGCAAAGTTGGCTAAGGTTTTGTCAATATTTTTATTCTTTCAAAGAACCAAATCTTCAATTTGGTGATATTTGTATATCATTCTCTTAGTCTCTATTGAATTGATTTCTGCTCTGATCTTTATTTTCTCCCTTGTATGAATTTTAGGTTCTTGTTGCTCTTCTTTTTCTAGAACCATGAGGTTCAGCATTATGTTGCTTATTTGAGCTTGCTCTGTTTTCCTAATATGGTTGTTCACAGCTATGAATTTCCCTCATAGAATTGCTTTCATTGTGTCCCCTAAATTCTGGTATATTGTATTGGCCTTGTCATTTAATTACAGAAACTGTCTGATTTCTTCATTAATTTCCTCTGTGACACATTGGTTGTTCAGGAAAGTGTTATTCAATTTCTAAGTGTTTATGAAGTTCTTATGGTTTCTTTTGCTATTTATCTCCAATTTCATTGCATTATGATCTGATAATATGCAGGGGATAACTTCAATTCCTTTGGATTTACTTAAGCATGTTCTATGAGCTAGCATGTGGTCTATTTTGGAAAATGACTCATGTGCATCTGAGAAGAATATGTGTCCTGATTTTGTGAGGTGGAACACTCTGTAAGCACCTGTGAAGTCCATTTGTTCAAGAGTTTGAGTTCTAGTGTTTCTTTGTTGACTTTTGGTCTAGTTGATCTACTTGTGACATAGGGTACTGAAATCCCCTATTACTATTTTATTAGTGCTTATTTGAGTATTCATATTCATTAATACTTGTTTTATACAATTGAGTGCATTCATATTTGACACATGTATATTTATGATTGTCATTTCTTCTTCTTTGATTGTTCCCTTTACAAGGAGGTAATGACCTTCTTTGACTCTCTTAGTCTTGGTTTGAAATCTACTTTGTCTGCAAATAAGATGCTACCCCTGCTTTCTTTTGGGTCCTGTCTCATGGAGTATTGTTTTTCATCTTTTGATTTACAGTCTATGAGTTTCTTTTTGAATTAAGTGTTTTTCTTGTTTGCAGCATATTACTGGATCTTGCTTCTTGATCCATTCTGCCAGTCTATTTCTTTTGACTGGCACATTGAGAACATCAATGTTGAGGGTTATAACTGGTATGTATTGACCTCTCTTTGTCATGTTCTTTTCCTGTTGCTGAATTTTTTTTTCCACTTCCTTTGCATTTACTTTCATGCCTTGCCTGTTGGATTCATTCTGTTGGGCTTCATAGAGTTGTGACCCTCATTGTCATTTCCTAGGATATTGTTTAAAATTTGTGGGAGCTCTGGTTTGGTATTCATGAAGTTCATAAGTTGTTCTGTGTCATGAAAGTATCTTATTCCTCCATTGATTTTGAAATATAGTTTTGTAGGATACATCAATCAGGCTATAAATAAAGATGAACTCACACATATACTCATGTACAGAATAGTATAAAATTCATGTTTTTATTTTCTATGTCATTATTTTCTATTGTTGTTATTATTCTTCAAAATATGTTATAGACATAGCACCTAGTCTACTCTATTGAGTCGTTTCTAATACTTCACAGGTAGCTATGAATACATTAAAACTAATTTAACTTATATTTCAGAAATTAGACATTTCCAAAGATTTTACAAAGTTCTTGAGCAGGGGTAAGGGTAGTAGTTACCTTGTTGCATCAAAATTCTTTTAACCAGTAAGAACTGAGAAAACTCGAGTGTGAAACAAATTGATTTTTCAGAAGCTTAATGTATCTTGACTTATGTAAACATTTATTCATAAATATTTCTATGATACACGTGAGTAATATAATTCATGTATTTATTACACACTAAAAAGTTTATTATTCACTTGGGAACACTTCTGTGCATAAATCTCTTTAATAGAGCAATATATGATAATTTATAGTATGTTTTAACAGTGTGTGCATTGAAGTATAAATGCTATATTATAACTGAAGAGAAACATACAACAATATTTTGGCCAAATTTATTCTCTAATAAAAGTGACTATAGCTAGTAAAAATATTATGTGTCCATATTCATGAATATAAATATACTATATGTGAAGTTAAACTTCTGAACTTTTAATTATCCTGAACAGTCAAAAAATAGGATACTTTGTGTGATTTGTATTATTTTCTCTACCAAAAAATAATCACAAATGGATCCTACTACATGTAAAGTGTATGCTATCATTGAAAAAATCTAATCTGTCTCAAAAGTACTGAAGTTATTCACCTTTAACACAACATATGGTAAATATGAATTAACACTTCAAATTCACTAGAACACACACACTAAAAGATGTCTACCATTATCATTAGTTTGCAGTCAGGCTTGCAGGAAGTCTTCTTAATGATCATTTCAATAAAAAATTATATTTCAATTATGTACTAAAATCTGAATTATAATTCCTAAATGTTAAACAGATTTTCTCTTAACTATAAATAAATTATGATACAATTTATGTCTCCTTTAAATTGCCATCATTCATATATCAGAATGATAATACCAATTATTTAAATAGAGAATGGAATCACAGAACTATTGATATGTCTTCTATGCATTTCAATGTGAGCAAAAAATATACCCAAAAAGGTTTGTGAAAGAGCTTGTTGTTCTAAAAATAATGAGTTAACTTTATTTTCTAAAAAATAATTGCAATTCAAAAACTAAAGAATCAAAAGCCCTTTCCTCTCCCAATATCAAGGTATAAGACTCAACTGTGGTAAGAGGAGGAGGAATGGTTCTATTTCATTACAGATATGATATTTGTCAATGTTTCTATCATAAAGTACAAACAAGTACTCCTCAACCATCAATATTTGATAAACAAATGTTAACATTATAGAAAACATTTATGTTTAAACTCCTGTCAAGATCCAAATACTAGTTAAATCCAGTATCACTAGATTTTTGTACAAAAGAAAACTACTAGGAAGTTGTCATGCTCAAATTTATCCAAGTTCTTCAAATAGGCTACTTATATTGAATCATTTGGCAGCATAAATGTGGCCAAATAGAGGTGCTTATTGTTAGTATGGGAACTTGGGTTTGCAAGTATGAATTCAATATTAAAAAATAAAAGTACTCTATGTAGATACACAGCTATTAATATAAATTTTAGCACCAAATAAACTTATTAATTGATTGTTTAGAAACATTCATTGATATTGGTGTATATAAATAACTGAATTTCCTTGGTTTATATCCATAATGCTGGATTGATCTGGCCTAAGATTAGTTCTTTCTTTTTTTTATTTAGCATTGAGTTCTTTATTGGACAGCAAAACACATTCCTTGGTTTGAAATTATCTTGATTTTTCAACTATCTGTGTATGAGCCTGGAGAAAGTGTTTTGTAATGTCTCTCAGACTCCTACCTAGCTCTTTCTAGTCATTATCTTATTTCCTGCAGAGTTCATTTATTTACTTATTTTTATATTAATTTATCTTATTGGTACATTTTAGATATACATAATGACCACATTCATCATAGGGAATTTGTACCTGTACATGGTGTATCTTGATTCTTATTTTTTTCCATTCCCCTCCTCTCCCTTCGACCCCTCATCCCTCTTTATTTATAGAAGCTTAATTTTCATTTTTCCTTCTTTTCTCTTATTTTACTTTTCCCTTCCTTCATTTTTCCCTCCCACCTCCCCAGTTTCCCTTCCCATTTTAACATTTTCTTCCTATTCCACAATATCTCTTCTATATTTTGGTCCTTATTTACACTTATGGTTTCTCACTCCAGAGAAACAACGTAATGTTTAAACATGTTTATCCCATTTATTTCACTTAAGAGTGTGGTCTCAAGGTGCATACATTTACCTAGAAATATCTCAAGTTTATCCTTTGCAGCAGAGTAGTATTCCATTGTATATAAAGCCACATCTTTATCTATTCACCAGTTTATAGGCATTTAGGCTTTTTCTAAGATTTAGCTATTACAAACTGTGTTGCTACAAACATGTGTGTGCATATATTTCTGTGGTATGATATTTTTAATTCTTTCAAGGAGACGCCAAGAAGAGGAATAGCTGGGTCAATGGAACCTCTAGTTTTAGGTTTTTGAGGAATTACACAGATTTCCACAGTGGTTGCACCTATCTACACTCTGACCAATAGTAGAAAAGTGTTCCTTTTTCCCCATAGCCCTACCAGCATTTGTTATTGGTTAATTTCTTGATAGTAGTCATTCTTTCTGGGATGAGATGGAATCATATTTTTAAATTTGCATCTCTCAAATGACTAGAGATGCTCAATATTTTTTCATATATTTATTTGCCATTTGAACTTCTTCACTTGAGAGTTATCTATTTCAAATACACATTTTTGGATTGGGTCTTTCAATATAAGGGGTCTAATTTTTTGAGATCTTTTTATATTCTAGATATCAGTCCTTTGAGTAACAACTGGAAAAAAAATTTCCAACTCTGTGGGTTGTCCATTCTGTTGGTGATTAATTTCACTGTGCAAAAGCTTTTTAATAAAATGAGATCCAAGTTGTTGAATCTTTATATTTCCCATGCAATAATAGTTTTGTTTATAAAGATTTGGGCTACATCTATGTCTTCAAGAGTTCTGTGTATTCTATCTTTCAGCAGATTTAGTGTTTGTTTTTTAATATTTAAATTTTTGATTCATTTTGATTTTATTTTAGTGTATGGTGAGAGATTTGTGTCTAAGTTTAATCTTCAGCATGTGGAAAGCCAGTTTTGCCACCACCACATAATAAATATGCTACATTTCTTCCAGTGAAGATGACCCTTCTGTTAAAGATAAGGTGGTTTTGTGTTTGAAGATTTTCTTCATCTTCTAAACATTCCATTGATCTTTTTATCTGTTTTTTTTTTTCCAGTACCATGCTATCTTATCACAGTAGATTTGTAGTATAATTTCAAGTTAGGGATTGTGATGTCCATGACTAGCCTTTATTGCTCAGAATTGCTTTTGCTATTTTAGGTCTCTTCTGGTTCCACATGAATTGTAGAGTTGTTTTCTCTAATTCTGTGATGCATGCTACTGATATTTGACTTGAATTGCATTAAATCTGTGTAGCAATTTGGGGGGTAAGGTCATTTTCAACATATTGGTTCTTCCTACCCAAGAAGGGGTAACTTTCTATATTGTAATGTCTTCTTTGATCTCCTTTTTCATAGTACTGTTGCTTTCAATGTAAAGTTCTTATACTTCTTCATTAGATTGATTCCTAAGTATTTCAGGTTTTTTAATGTTATTGTGAAAGGTGTGGTTTCCCTAATTTCTCTATCATTGAGTTTGGTATTTTTGTACAGGGATGGTACTGATTTTTTAGTTTTGACTTTGTATCCATCTACATGACTGAATTTGGTTATTAAATCTAGAAGTCTTTTGGGGGAGCTTTTTGTGTCTTTTTGTGGAGTATTATGTCATCTACAAATAATGATTACTTAAATTCTTCCTTTCTTATCTTTATTCCATTCCCTATGTAATTGCTCTGCCTAATTTTTCCAGAAGTATCTTGAATAGGACTGGTGATAATGGACCCCCTTGTCTTGTTCCCAATTTCAAAGTGAAACTTGTTTGTTTTTGACTATTTAGCATGATGTCAACTGTTGGTTTATCATAGATGGTTTTTATCAGTTCCATATAAAGATCATCTGTTCTAATTTTGTGTTGGGTTTTTATTATGAATGGATGTTGAACTTCATCAAATACTTTTTCTGAGTCTATTGAAATTAGCATGTGTGTGTTGTGCTTGGCTTTGTTGAAAAGGTGTATTACATTTATTGATTTGCACATGTTGCACCATTCCTGCATTTCTGTCATGAATCTTACTTGGTCATGGTTTATAATATTTTTTGATGATTTGCTGCATTCTTTTTGCTAGTATACTATTGAGGATTTTTGCCTCTATGTTCTTTAGGGGGATTGGCCTGTAGTTCTGTTTTTTAGTTGTATCCTTCTCTGGTTTTGGTTTCAGGGTAATGCTTACTGTTAGGAATGACTTTGATAGTATTGTTTCCCTCTCAATTTCATTAAAGAGTTTATGGAATGGTGGCATTAGTTCTTCTTTAAATTTCGTGTATAATTCAGCAGTAAATACATAAGGATTTGTGCTTTTCTTTGTTGGTAAGTTTTTAATTGCATCTTCAGTTTCATTGACTGCTACTGGGTTATTTAGCATTTTTATCTCTTCTTGATTCAGTTTTGGTAATTCATATGTATCTAGGAATCTGTCCATTTCTTCTGTGTTTTCCATCTTATTAGAATACAAGTTCTCAAAGTAGGTATTGATGATACTCTGGATTTCTGCATAATCTGTTGTGATTTCACCCTTTTCATTCCTAATTGCATGGATATGAGCCTTTTTTCCCTTTTTTTGGATAAAGTTGGCTAAGAGTTTGTCAACTTTATTTAATCTTTCAAAGAACCAGCTCTTTGATTCATGGATTCTTTGTATCTTTCTCTTAGTCTCCATTGCATTAATTTCTGCTCTGTTCTTTATAGGTTTTTTTTCCCCTTGTACAAACTTTGGGTTTGACTTGCTCTTCCTTTTCTAGAATATTGAAGCTCATGATTAGGTTGTTTATTTGAAACTGCTCAGTTTTCATAATATGGGCATTCACTGTTATGAATTTCCCTCATAGAACTGTTTTCATATGGGAATTTCCTATGCATAAATTCCACTATGTTGTATTGACAGTATCATTTAATTATAGAAACTGCCTTATTTCTTTTTTAATTTCATTGGTGACCCATTGGTTGTTCAGGAGAGTGTTATTTAATTTCCATCTTTATGAAGTTCTTGTGGTTTCTTTCACCATTAAAGTCCAATTTCATTCCACTATGCTGTGATAATATGCATAGAATAACTTCAATTCCTTTGCATTTATTCGAGCATATTCTATGAGCTAGCACATAGTCTATTCTAGAGAATGTTCCATATGCAGATAAGAATGTGTATTATGATGTTGGGGGATGGAACACTCTGAAGAAGTCTATTGAGTCCATTGTTCAGAGCTTTGGTTCAGTTCTGATAAATTTTTAAAAATTTTTTGTGTAGTTGTTGTCTATTTGTCATAGTGTGGTATTGAGGTCCCAATTACAATTCTGTTAGTGATTATTTGAGTTTTCATGTCCAATTTTACTTGTTTTGCATAGTTGTGTGCACCAGTGTTCTGTGCATATATGTTATCTTCTCCTCTTGGAGTTTTCTCTTAACAAGTATGTAGTTACCTTTTTTGGCTCTCTTAAACAGTCTTTGCTTGAAGTTCACTTTGTCTGGAAATAGAATAGCTACCGCTGACTTTTTCTGGGTTCCTGATGCATGAAGTATTATTTTCCATTCTTTGACTTTGAGTCTGTGCATTTCTTTTTGAGTTAAATGTACTTCTCTTCTGCATCATATTGTTGCATCTTGTTTCTTAATCCACTACACCAGTCTATTTCTTTGATTGTTGAATTGAGACCATTTACACTGATGGTTGTTACTGACATGTATTGACTTATCTTTGTTATATCATTTTCCTGTTGTTTCTTCCCTGTCATTCCTCTGTGTTTAATTGTTTGTCTTGCCTGGATTCTTTTTTTTTTCCCCCCCATTAAGTTTATTGGTACATTTAAGGTATAAAATGCAGTTACATTCATCATTGGGATGTTGTACATTTACATGGCACATCTTGATTCTTATTTTTTCCCCATTCCCCTGCCCTCCCTTCACCCCCACCACCCTTCCCTATTTATTTATTTATTTTAATTAATTTATTTATTTTGGTACCAGGGATTGAATTTGGGACATTGCACTTGGAAAGCAGGTGGCAGAACCACTGAGCTAAATCCCTGGCCCCAACCCTTCCCTATTTACAAAGACATTGTTTCCATTTTTTTCCTTTTCTCATATTTCTTCTTTTCTCTTCTTTCCTTCCCTGAACCCCTCCCACTTCCCCTACTCCTTTCAATATTTTCTTCCTATTGCACAATATCAATTATACATTTTTTAAAATTACAATATCAAGATTTAGAGGACATTACCCCAGATTTTACAGAATTTAAAAGGATACAGAAAGGATATTACAAAAATCTTTTTTGAAATAAATTTGACAACTTGTATGAAGTACCTTGGAAGAGAAATTAATGAAAATGACTCTGGAAGAAATATAAATTTTTTTTTTTGGTACCGGGGATTGAACTCAGGTCCTCATGCTTGTTCAGCAGGTGGTGAAACCACTGAACTAAATCCCCAGCCCAAGAAATATAAAATTTGAGTAGCACCTATTAAAGAAAGCATATTCCTAGCTTGAAAACCTACCTATATGACAACAATAGGCTCATATACATTATAACTTATAAGTTATATTAAACATTTAAAGCAGAAAAAAGAAGGAACACTTTTCCCCTCATTTTAGGAAATCAACATTGTGCTAATCCTAAAACTGGAGAAAGATAATAGAAGAAAAATGTATGAACATAAATACAAATTTGTTTCACCAAACAAGCTATTAAAAGTCAGATCTGACAGTATGTAGTAAGTGGTTTTATTATAGGGATGGAAACCTTGGTTCAGCATTGGATGATCCACCCCCACAAGTCATCATTTTTTATTTTTTTTGGTACTGGAGATCAAACTCAGGACTTTCTGCTTGTGAGACAGGCCACAAGTAATCATTTTAACAGAGGAAAGGAAAAAGCCATATGATTCCCTCAGTAGTTGCAGAAAAAGTATTGGACTAAGTTCCACAGCTGTTCATGGTAAAAGCTATCAAGAGACTAGAAGTAGAACAGAACCTTCTGAACAGATAAAAGACATGTACTCCATACTTCCAGCAAAAACACTTTATATGAATGGAAAAGATACAATGCTTTCTCCCTAAGGTAGGGAACAAGGTCAGATATGCCTACTCTTCATCTGTCCATTAAACTTTGAAGCACAGGCCCAAACCAAAATAGCCTGGCAATAAAAAGAAACAAATAGCATAGGATGGCAAGATAGAAGTAAAATCTTTATATGTAGATGAAAGGATCATCTACAGAGAAAATACCAAGAAATCTCTGGGAGCCCCTAGAACTTGTATTTGAGTTTAGTAGGATTAGAAAACACAAGGTACATATAAAAATTCAAGTCTGTGTATACTTGCTATAAATGAAGAATTGGATATTAACATTTAAAAGTTATGTAGGAGTACAAAGGACCTAGAAAAGTAAAAAGAAAAAATTAACATGCCGGAGATTTAGCTCAGTGGTTCCATCACCTGCCTTGCAAGCATAAGGTCCTGAGTTCAATCTCCAGTACAAAAAAAAAAAGAAAGAAAGGAAAAAAATAACAGTGTTGGAAGCCATTTATTATGTAATTTTAAGACTTTCTCTAAATCTTCAGTAATCAAGGCAATGTTGGCATAGGGAAAGACATATAGATCAATGGAATAAAACAGAGAATCTAGAAATAGAACGACACATACATGGTACACTGATTTTTGAAAGATTAATATTAAAATTTTATAGAACATAAACTCAACTCAAGAGCAGAGGAAAAGATAATGTTTTCAACAAATAGTACTAGAACACCTGGTATCTGTATGTAAAAAATTAACCTGAACCCTTTATTTCCATACATAAAAATAACTTGAAAGGATCTATGAGCCTAAATATGAAAGACTAAAACTATAAGACTTTAAGAAGAAATTATAAGGGAAAATGTTCATGAATTTAGGGTAGGCAAGAATTTCCTAGGATACAAAAAACATGATGTATAAAAGAAAAAAATTGATAAATGAAATTCCATAAAAATTTAGAACATTAAAGACATAATTAAGAAAATGAAAAGTAGCCTTAACTGGAACATATTTATAATACATATAACCTATGACCAGAATACTTAAAGAACTCTTACAGTTCATTGATGGACAACCCAATTAAAAAGTAGACACAAGAAGATGATAAATAGCCAGTAAAGCACAAGGAAAGGTGTGCAACACTAGAATCAGAAAAATACTAATCAGTACAATAACAAGATCATATTATACACTTATTAGGGAGATTAAATTAAATTTTTAAAAGAACACATGTCAGCTTAGGTGTGAACCAGTTAGAAGTTTCTAATACTGCTAAGGTGAATGTGAAATGATAAAACCATTTTGAAAAACAATATAGAAATTTCTTGTACTACCTTTAAGAACCAATAGTTCTGTTCTTAAGTTTTTACTTAAGAGGAATGAAAACACATGTTCACAATAGATTTGAACATACAGGTTGACTGGCCCTTATCTGAAATTTTTGGGAGCAGAAGTATTTCAGATTTTGGTTTGAAATCCATTTGATCTGCAAAGAAGATAGCTACTCCTGCTTTTTTTCAGGTTCCTGTCACATGGAGTATAGTTTTCCACCCTTTAACTTTCAGTCCATGAGTTTCTTTTTAAATTAAGTGTGTTTCTTGTATGCAGCATATTGTTGGATCTTGCTTCTTGACCCATGCTGCTAGTCTAATTATTTTGATTGGTGAATTGAGACCATTAACATTGATGGTTATAACTGATGCATATTGCCTTATCATTTTCATAACTTTTTCTTTTTGTTGGATTCTCCCCCTTTGCATTTAATTTCTTGTTGTGCCCAATGGATTCAATCTGCTGGGCTTCTTGGGGTTGTGATCCTTGTTGTCTTTTCCTAGGATATTGTCTAAAATTTTTTGGAGTGCTGGTTTGGGATTCATGAAGTTCCTAAGGTGCTCTTTACCATGAAAGTATCTTATTTTTTCCATCAAATTTGAAAGATAGGTTTGGAGGGTACATCAATCTGGGATGGAGGCTGTTTTCATTTAGAGCTTGAAATACATCACTCCAAGGTCTTCTTGCCTTGATGGTTTGCATTGAGAAGTCTGCTGTGATTCTGATAGGTTTCCCTTTGTATCTGATTTGTTTTTTTCCTCTAACTGCTTGTAGAATTTTGTTCTTCTGTTGGGTTTCAGAAATATAATTATTATAAGCCTATGTGTAGTTTTTTTTTTTTGATCAAGTCTAATTGGAGTCCTATATGCCTCACTTATCTTTATGTCAAGTTCTTTTCCCCCCCTTGGGAAATTTTCTTCCATCACTTCTGTGAACAGTGTTTTTATGTCATCTGCACTCTCTCCTGTTTCTTTGTTGACTCCAATCAGTCTTATGTTATTCTTCTTTGCATTGTCTAGCAGCTGCTGGATTGATTTCTCATGGTCCCTTGCAATTTTGAAGCAATTTTTCTTTCCCCATCACTAATTGCAATCCTATCTTCTATATCTAAAATTCTGTCCTCACATTGGTTCATTCTGCTGTGTAGACTTTCAATGGAGTTTTTCATCTCCTAGAAATCTATTTGCATCTGTTTTATGGATTCCATTTGTTTCCTATGTTGGGATTCCATCGTGTTCCTCAGCTCCTCTATTTTTTTATCTGTGTCTGCTCTAGATTCATTAATAATGTCTTGCACTATGGCCACAATCTCTGCTGTTATCTGAGAAATTATTTCTGATTTCATTTTTTCCAGATCCTCTTTTGTTGCCAGTTCAGGGAGTCCAGGTGGCTGAGTTTCACATTGCTCCATTTCGTTTTCCTTTGGGGTTGCCTTAAGTGATCTGGAAGTCTGGTTTTGAGACTTGTTTACATGTGTGTTCTCATTTCAACAGATGTACTTGCTGTGCCTTTGTTGAGGTAACTTTTTGCTCACCCATTGGTCTTCGATTCTCAGCAAACCATAGAGCTGCCTTTTCTCTGCTGCTCAACCAGTACACTAATTCCTGGATTCAGAAAGGTGGCCTTCTGGATCCCTGATTTGACCTGCTGTCTGAGTGGGCTTCTGGCTGTGGCCTGTGCACACTTGCAATGGTATCTAGGTGTGTCACTGGCTAGGGCCCCTATGTAGCTGATGTCTGCAAGGGCCTTTGGCTTGAGGCTGTGCACCCCAGTTCATGTTGTGTGAGAAAGCTTCTGGCTAGGGTCTCACACACTTACTGATGGTATTAGGGTGAACCTCTGGCTGATGCTTATGGGCTTGTGCAGCTCTTTTCCAGGTGGGCCCTTGGCTTGGGCCAGTGTGCCCCGACCTCAGGGGTCAGGGTGGAGCCATGACTGGGACTTGCTTGCAGTTGTGCTGGTCTAGTCGACACCAGTGCTCCCCCAACTAAGGTGGTCTGCTGTGTCTTTATTGCAGAGATTTTCTTCACTTTTCCAGTGGGCTTTTATTTTCACCAATGGGCCTCCAAGAGGCCCTCCTTCTGTTTTTCACTTCTACTCTATCTTCTCAAGCTCTGAACAAGGTCCTTTATGACCCCTGCAACTTTCTGGTGTGGATCCAGGTAATGACTTGGCACAGCTGGGGTGTGTGTGTTTGCATGTGCTGGTGTCCACACAGCTCACCTCCTCAGCACTCTAGACCTGGTGGATTCTTTCTATTGATGTTTATAGAATTATTGTTTTCATCATCTCTTTCTGGAATATTTCCTCTGAACATTTTGAAGTTTTGGTTTGGTGGTCATGCTTTGTTCCAGGTGTTTTTTTCATGGAATTATCTCATTTTTCCATTTGTTTTGAAAGATAATTTGGCAGGATTCATCAATCTGGGTTGGAGGTTATTTTATTTTATGACTTGAAACAATTCACTCCAAGTTATCCTTGACTTAAGGGATAGTGTTGATATGTCTCCTGTGATTCTGATGGGCATTCCTTTATAGATGATTTATTTCTTTTCTCTAAGAGCTTTCAATATTCTGTCCTTGTGTTGAATTTCAGGAATCCTGACAAATATATGCCTTGGTGTAGATTTATTTTGATCATGGCTGATTGGAGTAATATGTCTCACTTATCTGTATGTCAAATTCTTTTTCCATGCTTGAGAAATTTTCTGCCATTATTTCTGTGAACAGTTTTTTTTTTTTTGGCATTTACATTGTCTCCTTCTTTTTCATTTACTATGATCAATCTTATGTTGTTCTTCTTTTGCATCATCTTGCAGGTGTTGGATTGATTTTTAAATAGTTCCTTGCTATTTTTTAGAAATCTTTCTTTTCATGATCACCAACCACAATCCTGTCTTCTAGATCTGTTATTCTATCCTCACACTTGTTCAATCAATTGCTTATACTTTCAATGGAATCTTTAATCACCTGGATATCTATTTGAATCTGTTTCATGGATTCCATTTCTTTCCTATGTTGGGCATTCATGGTTTCTATCATTTTCCCAAGCTCCTCTTTTTTAAAATCTGTTAACTCTAGACTCACTGAGCAAGTCCCTCTATATGATTGTCATCTCTTTTTTTTTACTTGAGAGTTTATTTCTGATCTGACTTTCTCTATAGCTTCATTCATCTCTTTTCTCATTTTTTTAAATTCTTTTATTGGTACATTGTAGGTATACAACACAATTACATTTCTCATTGGGAATTGTACCTTTACATAATGCATCTTGGTTCTTATTTTTTCCCCATTCGTAGCCCTCCCTTCACACCCTCCACCCTTCCCTATTTACAAAGCCTTTATTTCCATTTTTTCCATTTCTTTTCTCATTTTGCTGCTGCCATTTCAAAAACTTTAGGTGGGTGGCTTTCAATTTCAACCACCTCATTGTCACCAGGACTGCCCTGTATAGGCTGAAGGTCTGAGGTTGTATTTTTCTACTGTGTTTCTTCATTTTCTTTTTTTTAAATTTTGTTTTCTGTGTTGATGCTTGTAAAGTGCTATGCTAGGCAACTTTATCAGTAGTATTGAGGCCTCCTACAGAAATGATTATTACTCAGAGATGTCTTTGAAGTGTAGCTGGCTCTTAGCCTCTGAGTCCATTCCAGGATCCTACCTTCCCAATTTATTAGGGGTGAGAAGTTGCTAACCATTTTGTCCAGCACCCAGTCTTTTGTTGCTGGACCATGGTAATGAGTATAACCCCAGACTATTACAGTGTTGTCATACAAGGGAGAAAAAACTGATTAAACCCAGTATGAAATCTTGACTAAAGAAGTACAATTAGCAAAAACAAAAGCATCAAACAGTGCCTAGAAACTGAAAAAATATGGCAACTATTAATTTGGTACCTTTAATCATAGGATCAAGAACTACAGTTATATAAAACATTACAGCATAAACCATGAACTTGTATGCAGTTAGTTTCTCCTCTGTAGAGTAATTTCACTCTGGGAATTTAACAGGGATAAGTGAAAAAATAGATGAATAAATGAAGAGAAATATAGTACAAACAAGGTGAAGGACAAAAGAGGATCACCGAAGCTTTGAGAGACTGGAGAAGAAGACAAGAGAGAAAGAAGGGAAATCAAAAGAATGTCAAAGTATATCAGAAAAACTAGAGTCAATGTTCAATCACTTGAAAAAAATCAGTAAGTCAAGAAAGACAGTTGAGAAGAGAAAAAAATGACAAACAACAAAAATAAAAATGTAAACAACCAAAGTAAACATAAAAACAAAAAAAGAACAAAGAAAACAAACAAACAAAAAAACAATGAAATTCTTCTGGCTTCCACAGTTCTGCAGTAGTGTCTAAATGGCATCTAGAGATTCAGTGGGAGACAGCTAAGTGGAGCTGCTTGGCTTTTAAATTTAAAAAGCTGATTATCCATGTTTTGTGTTGCTGTGCTGCTCTTGTGCTGCTATTTTTGTGTGTAGTGCTTTGCTGTTACTTGACTACCTTTCTAGGTCTGTGCTATGTGTTTTATTGGTATAGACTTGACTCATGCTCTTCAATAAATGTAGCTGCTTACCATTTATTACTAGGTGTACAATTGACAATTCTTTCCTCATTGTACACAAGATCCTGGACTATTATTGTCCCAACTCATGCCAACAAAATGTATTTGAATTCATCTATGTGACTAAAGCTTATTTATAAATTCTGTTATTTTTCTTATATAAATTAGTTATTAAAAATAATGCACAACAAATAAAAAGCCAAGCTGTGTATGGTGTTTCACATCTGTAATTCCAGAGTTCAGAGCTCAAGAGGTTGAGCCAGGAGGATCACTCTGAATTCAAGTCCAGCTTGAGCTACATAATGAGTTCAAGGCCAGTCTGGAGTACATAGCAAGACCCTGTCTCAAAATAAAACCCAAATAACAAGCCAGACTGATCACATAAAACAGAATATGTTCTGCACATCCTGAACTAAAACAATCCTTGTGTTCTTATTTGCTTTGAAAACTTCTATTGATCACACTGTTTAAATTTTGTGAGGCCTAGAATGAATTAGGAAGTTTACAAAATAATAGATGAAAACTTTTACTACTAATTTCCAAGATACTCAAGCCTGCACATATGTGGCTTCATGGAGTAGAAGGGAAATCAACTATGGATCTTGAATGGCATGGTGAATAGGTGAAATACAGTAACAGTGGTAGCTATGAAAAGAAACAAAGACATTTCTCATCTTAGAGAAAGAATCCATGGGGGGTGTCATAGGCTGTTGCTCTGCTTAGCTGTTGTCAGTGTCCAGTGGTTAATTTGTGGGAATACTGGTGCCTGGAGACTACGATACTTCCAGGGAGGGCCTCTCTAATCCTGGTGACTTGAGAATCAAGACAGAAAGGAATGCAGAAGATTGTGGTAAAGCTAGAAGCACTCAGAGCAGGGGGCTGAGAGAGATGGACCAGGGTCTAGGACAAAGTTTCTTTTCCCCACATCTGGGTACCAAGTGAACCATGAATAAGAGAGGAACTCAGGATACTAATGCACCCCTCAATCACAAAGGACACTTTGTGATGGTACTAAAGACTCTATGGCCCTGGTCTGTCTTTCATTTCATCTGTACCAGGCATCTTGGAAAATGCAAGCCAAAGAGACACTAGGAGGACTGCAGCACCTGGCACCAAGGTGAACTGGGGCCAGAAAAAGACCGTGGGATCTGCATGATCTGCATGGGTTTGTCTCCTTTCTGAGCTCAGAATCCCATGAAATTATGAGCTGAAGGGTTATCAAGTGATCTGCACCACAGCTGGAAGCCAGAAGGCCACAAATAATGAGAGAATAACTGAATGGAGCTTGGTGCAGAGGCCATGGCAGATGTGGGAGCCTGAGTGACTGATGCTGAGACCTATTAAATAGAAGGCACAAGTGACCCTACAAATTCCCTGGGTAGGCTAGAAGCTTCTGAATATGGCAATATAAAGACAGTATCATTTATACACTTCTCTAGGAGATTCATTCTACCCAACAGAGCAAATTGTCTTCTTTTATTTTGCTTTCTTCTTTCTCTTTTGTTTTGTTTATTTACTTGCTTGTTTGATAAGGTGTAATGCTTTATTTTTATTAATGGGTTTCATTTTGTCAGGTTTGTACAACACATATTTTGATGACTGTCTCCTCCCATTATCAACCTTACTGTATTCTTCCCCTAAATTTCACATTTTTGGAAGGGAATCTGTTCTTTTTATATACATAAACATGGGCACATACGTGTGTATTACTTTTGTTTCACTGCATAATGCTCTATGTTGTTTTAAAATATATCCCCACAACAATAGATCCTGAATAGGCAGAACAAATATAGTAAAAATGACCATATTACAAAAAATAATATATAGATTAAATGCAATTTCCAAAAAAAAATCACTAATATTCTTCACAGAACTAGGAAACACAATCTTAACATTAAATGGGACCAGAAGAAACTAAACATTACAAAAGCAATCCTGATCTACAAGATCTGTTGGAGAAAGGCCGCTCAGGGAATTGATTCACTGGGGGATTCAGTTCATCATGTTCATTCATTCAGGCACTTGGAAGCCTGTACAGACTTGATGCAAAGCAGCCTGGTTAATACTCTAGCTGGCAGCAGACCTTGGTAGTATCCACACTGTGGTGGTATTGAGTGTGCAAAATGCAAGAGTGGTGGGGACAGGAAGGCTTCCATTCAGATTTCAGAAGAATACCTGGGAGGCCATGCAGTACACCTCTGAGAGGGCAGTGTATGAAGCCAAAAGTGCAGTGGAAATCTCAGGACATTGGAAATTCCGAGAATGTGCAATGTCTAAGTAAAGCAGAAGGAAGTAAGCAAAATTCAGGCCAAAAGGAAAGCCATGAGGACTTCAACCACCAGCAGTGCCATAGGGTCAGGGCTGCCCAAGACATTTGGAGTTATTTGAACACTTCTTGCCTTGGATGCTACAGGATTTAATGTTTCTCTTGCTTGTTTCCAGTCTTACTTTGGTTCTATTCCTTTCTATCTCTTTATTTATCCCTTTTGAATTGAGAAAGTTTACCCTGTGCCTTTGTAAGTCAGCAGTGTTTAACTTTCTTTTTTATTTTTATAGGGATTCACAGCCAAGAGTTTGCTTAAAATCTCAGAGGAAACTTTGAATTTGGAGTTTTCTGAAATGCTGAAACTGTTGGGACTTGAGCAACTCATAGAGATACATTAAGTGTGCTTTACATAAAAAGATGGACATCATTTTTGGTGGGCTCTAGGCCAAATGTAATGGTTTAAATCTAGAATATCTTCTTTGCTATCATAGGTAGGGCTTTTAGAAGGTGTTTGGGTTATAGGGGCTTATAGAATACTTGCCGTTGGGAGATAGGATCTGGTTGGAACAGATGAGTCACTGGGGTCATGGTCTAGAATGGTTTAAATGTTCCCCTCTCTTTCCATCACTATCTTCTTCTTGATGCTATACCGCAAACTATTTCTACACTGTTATGCCCCTCTACCATACTGTACTGTCTTGGAGCCATTTGACTTGAACTGAAACCTCTACAAATTGTGAGCAAAAATAAACCTTTCCTCCTTTGAGTTGTGGGTGTTGGGTACTGTGTCTCAGTGATGAGAAAGTAATTAAGGCAGGGACTTTTAAATTACTTGCTGTTAGGAGGTAGGTTCTGGATGGAAGAGGCAGGTCACTGGGGGAATGGTCTGAAAGGAATTCTCTCCCTTCCAAGCTCCTAACTTCATGTTCTCTGCTTGCCACAGACCTTCCATGAAGCGCTTTCCTCCACTATGTGCCTCTGCTATGCAGTCTTGCCTTGGCACTAGCCAATTAGTGCCATGGACTAAATCATGAGCCAAAATAAACCTTTAATTCTTCAAGTTCTAGGCGTCAGGTATTGTGTCTCAGCTCTGAGTAAGTGAATAAGACAATTCCTTGTCAGTAACATGACTTCAAATTTTATAGTTTTTAGAGAATTTTTATAACATAGTCTAAGGATTATTATAGCACTTCGCATTATGAGGAAAATGAAGCAAAATTACCAGTAAATCTAGAATATACAGCTGAGGCAAAAATGTTTCAGTAAAGAAAAATGTAGGAGCAGCTTTAAATTACAGGAAGCTTATCATTTTAATGTTCATTATAAGGACAATGCCAACATAATAATGAATAAAATTATCAGTTACCATTTGTAACATTTCCTATTGTCATTCATCAAACTAATTGCCTCTTTTGTCAGGCTTAATTTCTTGTAACAGACATTACAGGAAATTCTGCGTGGGCTAAAAAATTTTCTGGCATTTAAAATTTTCACTTAGATCATTTGTTTTTTTATATGAGTATTACTTAGATGAGTGAAATGAACATTATTTGCTAGACCTCCATGTGAAATGTTACAAGATGTACAATTATGAAGTATCTGGAAAATTCACATTATAAATAAAAGTTCTATAATATTAGAAATTATTTTTACTTATTCAAAGACATAGTTATTAATGTATTCACTCAAAATATTACGTATGTGAAATATCACACTACAATAGCAACATGTTCTGGAAATAAAACTGTAGTATATTTGTACAGTAATTAAATCAATAAACAGAAGTTAAGTGTGTATTTTCTGAAAACAAGCCCATACATGGTAATTCATATTTATGAGAAATTTTTTCTTTTAAATGGTAGAAAATGTATTTTGTTACTGCATCAGGAAATACAATATTTAGCTCAAAATTTTAATGAAAAATAGGTGGTGTATAAAAAAATGGAAATATACTACATTTAAATATTCATACTGCCATACATTATATTTAACTAAATATATAATATTAAAGATTTATTTTCATAAGTTTACACCATAGAAATAACATCATTCACAAATCCTATGACTATATTATCTAAAAAAATAAGGTAAATGCTTTTCAACTAATATTGGTGATTCAAGCTTTTATGTAATATAAATAACATACCTGTATTATTATTACTTTTGTGACTAAATTTCCTTATTAATCCTATGTATCTAGTGATTGTTGCATAATCTTTTTAAGAAGTACATGATAAATATTTTGTTGTATCATATATGCATTTATGACAGGAAGTACCAGAAATGCAAAAGTACAGACAATGATTTTTTACTAGCTGGAAAGCTATCCCTAAACATTTAACTTTAATAGAAACACATAACCAAAGCAACTATAGTGCACATAGCTACCCAAGTCTGAACACGGATCAGTTCTAAATTGTTTTAAAATCAATACTATCTAAGCAAGGTCATAATTATGAAACATCTGCAGCAATATAGGGATTTATATAATTATGGCACATCTATGGTACTTTATAACAAAGTCAATAGCCTCTTTTTTAAAAACATAATTTTATTGGTATAATTTAAATATACAAAATGATCACATTCATAATAGGGAATTTGTAAATGTACATGGTATATCTTGATTCCACTTTTCTTCCCAATCCCCTCCCTTCCCTTCAACCCCCTTCCCCTCCTTATTTACAAAGCTTTTTTATCTTTCATACTTTTTATCATTTTATCCTCCTTTTTTTCTTTTCCCTTCCTTCCTTGTTCCCAGTTCCACCTACTGAAACTCTTTAACTTGTGCTGCATGAGTCTATTTAAGTGGGGCATTACATATGTAATAAACCAAGAAAAGAATATATGTTTTGTAATGACAAATGATCTGTACTACATCAACATCCCTTGGGCAAGATGACTTGAAAATACATCAGTAGTATTGCAGTTACTGCTTTATTTGAAGGAGTCTGCCTTCACTGTCAATAATATCCATCAAATAGAACACTAGATTTTGATCTCAACATATTTTTACATATCAAAGTATTCATAGGGATGCTGTTTATCAGAATATCTTTTAATTACAAAGATTTAACAATGAGGCTGTATAGTAAGACTCCCTTAATGCTCAATATATATCAGAAATGATCTTCATGCTATTTGTTTATGATATCAAAGAATAATCACTTCATTTTCATTGAGTCAATTATTGCTAATCCTGTAATACCATTATTAGGAAAATTTTTTTCTCACATAAATTGTGTGCATGATGTTTCTCAGTCTAAGGTGTAAATAAACCACTTTATAGTTTAACTCAAGTATTCTTTGTGGTGAAGTGAGTTAATACTTAAGCAATTTTCCTTGTTTTCAATTTTATTCACATTTTTATAGCTTTTTAATAAATGTTCACATGTCATTTCAAACCTTGCATTCAAGTGCATTCATGAATATGTCATTTCTGGTATATTTCAGACAATTTCTAATGAGGTAATATATAGAACAAAATAATTTTGACAAGAATAATGGTTATTTTAGAGTATTTTATTTTGCAATAAAAATGTTTTTTTAGAGCTTCCATATTAATTTTTCAAATGATGATATATACCCACTTAACAAAATTTTTCAAGTTACTCTCTATATATGAAATAAAATTTACTTTTCTATCATCCTGAACCTACATTAAAGCCCTGTCTGTAGTGAGCCAAAGTAAAACAGATGATAGATAGCAACAACAAACTAATAAGCTTCACTATTAGTAAAGGAAAGGATTACCATAAACTTTATTTCTACTTTTGGGCAAGATGAATTTTTTTTTGCATGGTACATGCAAACTAGATGACAATTCAAACTAAAATGTATTTTCACTATAAAATTATTAAGTTGGAATTCACTACTGCTTACTAGATTAAATTTCACAAGATACAGATGACAATGTATTTCATTTAATAAAGTTTTTTGTTGGGTCATGATGATTAACTTATATTTTGAAGTTATAGTTTGTTTAAAAGATAATTTCATTTTTAAATTGTGAAATTATTAAAATTGAGACTGTAGAATATTAAAAAACTCTTGTGAAATAAAATATATTGCAAGCCATTGTTTTAGATTGAATTGCTATACTAAACCCCAAAATGTAGTCATTCATGCTAAGTGCCACATAATTAAACTGAAAACTTAATGAAGCAGATAAATTCCAAGACAGACTAATTTATATTTTCCCTGACTACAAAAGATTCAAAGCAACCAATTATAAGGGTTCCAGTCAACTTGATCCAACACAATTAGGAAATCTCTGCTTCAACCCTTATAAGAAAAGTAATTTAAAATAACTTGATATTACTAATATAATTTTAAAAATATTATTTCCATATTTTCACCTTACAAAAATATTTCAAAAAACTCTTCTGCCATGCTCAGTAGACCACTCACTCTAGTTCCTACTCCATTTTATGAAATGTAATATCACTTGATTCTACAATCATTAATAAAACCCAATTATATTTTAAACTAAATTTGTTGTAACTTTGTTTCTGGATGCACCTAAATTCTCTTAGTTTTCTTCTTCCAATGAGTCAAATAACTTAAACAGCAAGTTGTTTTCATTTGTTCTGGAAAAATTTTCCTTAATATTATAAAACATACATATAGGCCCAGACACCCCCAGCTCAAAAGTGGAGATTCAGGCCAGAAGCCTTCCCAGACAAGAGTGGCATGGGCACACAGGCCCCAGAAAAAGGCCTGACTGGAAAACATCTGTGCAGATGCACAGGCACCACCAGAGGCCCACCCAAATACAACTGGAATTGGCACAGTGTTGAGCAGTAGCAAGAAGGCCTCTCTGAGGCTTGTTAAGAATTGAGGCCCACTGGGAGAGCAAAGAGTCACTTCAGTAAAGGTGCAGAGACTGCATTGGTTGAAATGAGCAGACAACAAAACAAGTTTCAAAACCAGACTTTGAGATCTCCTAAAGCAACATCAAAGACCCACAAGATGGAACAATCTGATACTGAACCACCTGGACTCCCTGAACTGGCAACTAAAGACGATCTGGAAAAATACAATCAGAAATAATTTCTCAGACAACAACAGAGATTGTGTCCATAGTGCAAGACATAATAAATAAATCTAGAGCAAACACAGATAAAAAAATAGAGGAGCTGAGGAACATGATGGAATCCCAGCATAGGAAACAAATGGAATCCATAAAAGAGATGCAAACAGATATCCAGGAGATTAAAAACTCCATTGAAAGTTTATGGAGCAGAATGAGCCAATGCAAGGACAGAATTTCAGAGATAAAAGATAAGATTGCAATTAGTGACCCAGAAAAGAAACATTTCTTAAAAATAGCAAGGACTACTAGAAATCAATCCAGCAATTGCTAGATGATGCAAAGAAGAATAACATAAAACTGATTGGTGTCAATGAAGAAACAGGAGAGTGTGCAAAAGATATTATAAACACTGTCCACAGGTGCTCCTAGCCTTGCAACTGCGAGCATGTGCACGCAGGCCAGGGCTCTCCAGGGCAGCCCTACAGGCTCCAGCCCCAGCATTAGCGAGGCCCGGATTAAAGCTTCACAGCCTACCCTCTCCAGCCGGTGGGTTCCATGCCTGTGCAGCCTGTGGCATGCCTCCCCCCACCCCTCACTGTGCATGCACAGGAGGGGGGTTGGCAGGGGTGTTCATGCTGTCCAGGCTGTCCAAGTTCTTGCTGAGGAGGGCTGCACCACAGGGACGTGCCCCACCCCACAACAAACTCTGAGCCCCCACCGGGTTGTACGCCCTGTGTGCAAGCCAGCTTGGGGACCGCTGCAGGTCTGGTGTGCTCTGATCAGTTATTCTGATCTGAAGATTTTGGTGTTTAAAGGATTAAGATAGTAGCCATACTCTTAAGTGAAATAAATAGGACACACATGTGTAAATACCGAATAGTTTCTCTAGTGTGAGAAAATGAAAGTGTAAATAAGGATTAAAATGATTAAAATGAATCATTGATAATTTGAAATAGGAAGAAAAGGTCCAAAGGGGCAGGGGAAGTGTGAGGGGAAGGGGAAAGGAAAGAAGGGAAAGGAAAAATTATGAGAAAAGAAAAAATGGAAACAAAGTCTATGTAAATAGGGAAGGGTGTAGGGGGTGAAGAGCACACAGGTAATGGGAAAAAAAATAAGAACCAAGATATACCATGTACAGGTACAAGCACTCAATGATGAATGTAAATGTATTGCATACCTAAAATGTACCAATAAAAGAATTTAACCAAAAAAAAAAAAAAAGAAGATAATAGCCTGAATTGTTCATGGAGTTTTTCATCAGTATGTTTGAAACCATTAAGTACAATGAAGATGATCATAAAACTCTGTTTCTGAAAACGCTAAATGAACAATGCCTGGAAGGAGAATTTTGCGATATTGCTATTGTGGTTGAAGATGTAAAATTCAGAGCACACAGATGTGTTCTCACTGCCTGCAGTACCTACTTTAAAAAGCTTTTCAAGAAGCTTGAGGTGGATAGTTCTTCAATAACAGAAATAGATTTTTTGGGTTCTGATATATTTGAAGAGGTTCTGAACTACATGAGCATAGCAAAGATTTCTGTGAAAAAGGAAGATCTTAATGATGTCTTTGGGTCAGATTCTTGGTATCCGATTTTTGATAAACTCTTCTCAGAAGCGTGATGCCTTTAGTCCTGATGAAAGTAATCATCAGTCCAAAACTAAGTATTGCCTCAAAATAAATTGCTCCACTGGGGATGCCATGGACACTCAGGATGATGATATGGAAGAAATTGGGGATCAAGATGACAGCCCTTCTGATGACACAGTAGAGGGTACCCCACCCCCTAAGTCAGGAGGATGGCAAGTCACCCACCACCAAGCTCAGGGTGTAGGAGGCGATTTTGAAAGAGCTAGGGAGCAAGGAGTTTCGGAAGGTCAATTGCTATGGCCAGGAAGTAGAGTCTATGGAGACTTCAGAGTCCAAAGATTTGGGGTCCCAGACCCCTCAAGCCTTAACATTTAATGATGGCATAATGGAGGTGAAAGATGAACAGACCCGGGGCTGGACCACAGTCACCAGTGACATGAAGTTTGAGTACTTGCTGTATGGCCACCACCCAGAGTACTTCACCTACTAGGCCTGTGGGAAGACCTTCTCTGATGAGGGCCACCCGTGGAAGCATGAGAAGCTGCATACAGTGGATCAGCCATTCATGGGCACGAAGGGCTTCACTATGCAGGCCCACCTGAAAGAGCACCTGAAAATCCACACAGGCTACAAGCCCTGCTGCTGCGAGGTGTGCCTCAAGTTGTTCATCCGGGCCCTAAACTTGAAGACCCATGAGAGGGTGCACAGCAATGAGCGGCCCTTTGTGTGCCACATGTGTGACAAAGCCTTCTAGCACAAGTCCCACCTCAAGGACCATGAGAGGCGGCACCCAGGGGAGAACACCTTCGTGTGTGGCTCTTGCACCAAGGCCTTCATCAAGACCTAGGGTCTGAAGCAGCATGAGAACAATATGCACAGCGAGAGGAAGCAGGTCACCCCCAGAGCCATGGAGAGTGAGACAGAGCAGCTACAGGTGTCTGCCATGGCTACAGAGGCCAAGCAGCAGCTGCAAACAGTTGCCTGCAGCTAGGGGACCCAGAAGCAGAGACCTGCTGAAGGCTGGTGGTTCTGCTTTATGGAAACATGTGCAGCATCGCACAGCTGGATTGGAGGCAGTGTTGGTGAGGTGTCTTCGCAACTTGTTAAGGAAACTTCCTTCTTAAATTGTGATCAAACAGTGGCTCTGCCCTGTCCGATGTCTATTCATGTTGCTAGGGAGCTCCTTCCCTTTTTTTATGATTTTAATTTGAGAACTTCTGTGTCCACTTTAGAAGCGGGGGACTTCCATTTTTAATTCCTCAACACTCACAGTGTCGATGAGTGCACCGCACATTTATAACTGAATCAATTGAATTTCTGATTTCCTGATCATTGCAATAACATGGAACTTACAGTCAAAACAGCAGTTTTAATAATTTAATAGATGCACTCTTTACTTATGCAGAACATGGCAGTGGTTGACCTAAAACACTGTGTGAGTATGAAACCAAGTTCTGGAAACACAGAATGATATTAGATTTGCATTTGGTTTGTTAATTTTTTATATCATTGTTTTACACTGTTTTTGGGACAAATAATAGTTGCTTTCCTGAAGTGTTTCTTCATCATTTTGATTGCTCTCCAAAACCTTTAGTCATAAGTACAGGAGGTTGAGCAAGCCTGCTAGGACACCAGTGGTCTTGGCTGAGGTTCGAGCCTCTCACTTGGGGCATTGTGATCTACACTGGCAGGGTTTTGCCACGTGGACCAGGGGTGAGAAGAGTAGAAAAGGCCCTCAGCAACAAGGTTCCCACATGTGCAGCAGTTTCAGGATTTCCTAGACCAAAATAATTCTTAATTGATTTTGGAAGTGAGATTTGTATTTAGGATTAAAATTAGAACAATAAACAGATTTGCTTCTTCAGTTACTTTAATGTAACTTCACAGAATGTCATCAAGCTTTTGGGCTCCCTGAAACACCTGATTTATCCATAAAGGAGATGCAATATGCTTACTTAAATTTATAAATTAAAAATATTTTAAGTGTGTAAATAATGGTGTTGGTCTTACACATTTCAAGAAAAAAATAGCTGCACTTTTGCCTATTGAGGTAAATAATTGCCATCAGCAACAAACATTAAAACATTTTTAACCAATATTAAAGATTGTCAGTCCAAATGTTTATGTTTTTGAAGTATATTTCATTGCTGGTTATGGTTTTAAGTAGATTTTGATTGCCTTTCACATTATAAATCAGAATTACAAATAGTTTCATATTTGGTGTACTAAATATTCTTTTAACCATTTCCTTAGGACTATATTGAAATGCCAACAGTTGTTTAAATTCTGTAAGAAAGTATTAGTCAATTATTTTGGGATATGTACAGTTGTAGAAAATACCAACTTAAAATTCATGTTCTGTAGCTAGGATTTTTCTTTTTTTAAAATACATTAAAATAATTTCATAGCTTGTTGCATTAAAAAAAACTGTTCATAGAAGTAATGGCAGAAAACTTCCCAAGCAGGGGAAAAGAATTTGATATACAGATAAGTGAGGCATATAGGACTCCAACTAGCCATGATAAAAAAAAATCTATACCTAGGCATATACTAGTCAAGATTCCAGAAACTCAACAGAAGAACAAAATCCTACAATCAGCTAGAGAAAAGAAACAAATCACATACAAAGGAAAGCCCATCAGAATCACAGCAGACTTCTCAACACAAACCCACAAGGCAAGAAGAGCATGGAGCAATGTATTTCAAGCCCTAAAAAAAAAACTAAAGCCTAACCCAGATGGATGTAACTTGAGAATTATATTTTAAAAGTGATGAAGAAATAAGATTCTTTCAAGACAAAGAGCACCTGAGGAACTTCATGAATACTAAGCCAGCACTCCAAAATATTTTAAACAATATCCTAGGAAAAGACAATGAGGGTCACAACTCCACAAGGCCCAGTGGAATGAATCCATCAGGCACGACAAGAAATTAAATGCAAAGCAGGAGAATCCAACAACGGGAAATGTCATGACAAGGATAAATCAATACATATCAGTTATAACCATCAATGTTAATGGTCTCAATTCATCAATCAAAAGAAATAGATTAGCAGAATGGGTCAAGAAGCAAGATCCAACAATATGCTGCATACAAGAAACACACTTAATTCAAAAAAATCCTCAAAGACTGAAAGTTAAAGATTGGAAAACAATATTCCATGTGAAAGGAACCCAAAACAAACAGGAGTACTTATCCTATTTGCAGATAAATTGGATTTCAAAGTAACACTAATTACAAGAGACAAAAAAGGCCACTACATCCTTATAAAGGGAACAATCCAAGAGGAAGACATGACAATTATAAATATACATGCACCAAATACTAGTGCACCCAACTATATAAAACAAATACTATTGGACATGAAAAATCAAATAAGCACTAATACAATACTAGTAAGGGACCTCAATATCCCACTGTCACAAATAGATAGAACATCTAGATAAAAAAACAAGAAATGAAATGCTAGAAATCAATAAATCTCTTGAACAAATGGACTTAACAGATGTTTACAGAGTGTTCCAACACACAAAATCAGGATACACATTCTTTTCAGCTGCACATGGGTTTTTCTCCAAAGTAGACCATGCACTTGGTCATAGAACATGTTTAAGTAAATGCAAAGGAACTGACATTATCCTGTATACATTATCAGATCTTTGTGTGATGAAATTGGAGATCAATAGCAAAAGAAGTCACAAGAATTTCATAAACACATGGAAATTGAAAAACATACTCCTGAACAACCAATGTGTCACAGATAAAATTAAAAAGAAATCAGACAGTTTCTACAATTAAATGACAATCCCAATAGAACATATTGGAATGTATGGGACACAGGGAAAGCAATTCTATACGGGAAATTCATAGCAGTGAATACTCATATTAGAAAAACAGAGAGAGCTCAAATAAACATTTTATGCTGAGCCAAAAGCTTCTAGAAAGAGAGCAGAGCAAACCCAAAGCTCATACAAGGGAGGAAATTATAATGATCATATAGAAATTAATGCAATGCAGACTAAGAGAATGATACAAAAAATCTATGAAGCAAAGAGTTGGTTCTTTGAAAGAATAAACAAAATTCATAAAACCTTAGCCAATCTTATCAAAACAAGGAAAGAAAAGGCCCAAATCCATGCAATTATCAATGAAAAGTGTTAAATTACAATGGACTCAGCAGAAATCCTGAGGATCGCCAATCCCTACTTTGAGAAACTATAAGCCAATAAGATGGAAAACACAGAAGAAATGGATAGATTTCTAGAGACATATGAATTACCAAAGTTGAACGAATAAGACCTAAAAATTCCAAACAACCCAATATCAATCAATGAATTTGAAAATGTAATAAAACAAACATACATGCTTGTTTTTATTCCTCTGAACAACGAAACTCTTCTTAAGAAGTTTCAACTCTAGATTGTATTGACTGATCTTCAAAATATAAATTAAAGATGATATGGAGTTTATTTTATACAAAGAAACAAATATATATATACATATATATGTGTAATTTTTTCTTGCTATTCTGGATGTTTCTCTGCATTAAATACATGCTTAATTTTTGCAGTGGGTCACATGACAAAGCATACAGGAAACCACAATAAACCACATCTGCAAATACAGCAGAATGGGAGATTCTACCTACATATTGATCCACTCAGAAAGCTTTCCAAACATCATTAACTAATTAATTAATTCATTCATTATTGTTTGATATGTTTCTGTATATCATTAATTTTATATTATTCTTAAATATTTTCTCCTTTTTTATATTTATTTTAGGAGAGTAAAAATTGTATTATTTCAGCATGTTAATTTTATAACCTCAACAAAATCCATGAGATATTAAGTTATTTTTATAATGCTTACTTACTCTTGAAATCTCACAGGCAATTAGTTCAAAACAATGTGGACAAAATAATCATTGTTTACTATGTGTAATTGTCACCTGTTCTAGAGGAAACACCATAGAATATTACCATTCAGGCAGTCTTAACATTCAAGTTAGTGATCACAATGACAAATAGAGTGAACATAATAAGCTACCTATAAATAATGTCTTCTAAGGAAGAACTCACAAAAACATTTTAGAATGCTAATTTATAAACTAATGATAAATATGATACTCCCCAAAGAAGTATAGAAAATTTTGAGTAGACTTTCATCATAAAACTGATTATTGCTATTGACAAAGGAACATTACTAAGTAGTATAAGTGATATTTTCCAAATATTTATTTATATTATAAAAATTAACCCAATTCTGAAAGAAAAGCTATAATGAAAATACAAAACTTTTAACAGTAAAATATATTTACCTTCAAACTGAACTTCTGAGTCAATGCTAATTGTAAGAAAAAAAGCAAAGGAAAACTGAATATTTGAATATATCAACAATTATTTAATTATTTTTGTATAAATATTTAATAGAAAAGTGGGGTCAAACCATTTCATTTTTTTCAGATCATTTTCTTTATTGTGGGGAATTGGTACATCTAATAATAAATCTCAATTCCTTTGTCATCCCCATTCCCTCCCACCACCCCTCTCCATTCATCTCTTTATCCTCTATATTTTTTATACATGTTTGCAGTACATAATGTATACATTATTTCTGTGGCATTTGTACATGCACATAAAACATCTTAATTAATTATGTTCATCCTTTCCCACACCACCCCCCTCCTCCCTCCATCTCATGATCCACTTCAAATTTGAGAAAAATCTATCTTCGTATACATTATTTTAATTTTAAATTATTTTTATTACTCTTGTTAGTAGTAGTGTTTGCATTATTGGGAATATTGGAGATTACACCCTAGAATGTTTGCAAACCATGCACTTTACCACTGAGCTACATTTATAGTTTCCAAAACCATTTTATTTTAAACTGCAGTCATCTTAGGTCCTTGAAACAACTGAAATGTAATAAGTGGAAGACTTTCTGCTTCTATTGTGGTATATTCTTGTTACATTAAAAAATATTTTCTATTCCAGTAGTCATTGAGACAAAGGAAACAAAATATTCAGGTTCAATAATTTTGTGCAGCATTTTTTCTTTCTTGTTTTATAAATACTGAAAATGTTCTGACCAACTTGAATTAGAGATATAATATAATTTTGCTTACAAAAATTGCTACTACCTTTTTTTGAATGTTCACATTTTGGGAGGGGAGGTGAACCTTCCAGGCCACTGTAGCATGGCCTCCAGTGCTGAGGAGGTGAGCCCCATGGGTGCCAGCTGCACACAGCCCCCCAACAAATGAAATGAGAAGACAATTAAACAAGTCTCAAAATCAGACTTCCAGATCACCTAAAGTGACCCCAAAGCGAAATGAGGTGGAACAATCTGATACTCAACAACCTGGAATCCATGAAATGGCAATGAAAGAGGATTTAGAAAAAATGAAATCAGAAATAATTTCTCAGATAACAGCAAAGATTGTCTCCATAGTGTAAGACATGATTAATAAATGTAGAGCGGACACATAAAAAAATAGAGGAGCTGAGGAAAATGATGGAATCCCAACATAGGAAACAATGGGATCCATAAAACAGATGCAAACTGATTTCCAGGAGATTAAAAACTCCACTGAAAGTTTACACTGCAGAATGAGCCAATGTGAAGACAGAATTTCAGATATAGAAGATAAGACTGCAATTACTGACCAGGAAAATAAAAAATTCTTTAAAATAGTAAGTGACCACGAAAAATCAATCCAACAGCTGATAGACTATACAAAGAATAACATAAGACTGATTAGAGTCAATGAAGAAGGAGGAGAGAGTGCAGATGACATAAAAAAATGTTCACAGAAGTGATGGCAGAAAATTTCCCAAGCAGGGAAAAAGAACTTCACATACAGATAAGTGAGGCGTACAGCACTCCAACTAGCCTTGGTCAAAAAAAAAAAAATCTACACACAGGCATATAGCAGTTAAGTTTCCAGAAACCCAACAGAACAAAATTCTAAAAGCAGTTAGAGAAAATAAATAAATCACATACAAAGGGAAGCCCATCAGAATCACAGCAGACTTCTCAATGCAAAGCCTCAAGGCAAGAAGAGCTTGGAGTGATGTATTTCAAGCCCTAAAGGAAAACAGCCTCCAACCCATATTGATGTACCCTGCAAAACTGTCTTTCAAAATTGATGGAGAAATAAGATACTTTCATGACAAAAGACACCTTAAGAACTACATGAATACCAAACCAGCACTCCAGAAAATTTTAGACAATATCCCAGGAAAAGGCAATGAGGATCACAACCCCAGGAGGCCCAGAAAAAATGAATCCATCATGTACAACAAGAAATTAAACCCAAAGGGGGAGAATCCAACAAAAAGAAAAAGTCATGACAATGATAAGTGAATATGCATCAATGTTAATGGTCTCAATTCACCAATCAAAAGAAATAGACTGGCAGCATGGTTCAAGAAGCAAGATCTAATAATATGCTGTATACAAAGAACACGATTAATTAAAAAAGAAACTCATAGACTCAATCTTAAAGGGTGGAAAATACTCCATGTGACAGGAACCTAAAAAAAAGCAGGAGCACCTATCTTCTTTGCACATCAAGTGGATTTCAAACCAACATTGATTAAGAGAGCCAAAGAAGGACACTACATCATTATAAAAGGAACAATCCAAGTGGAAGAGGTGACAAGCACAAACATATTTGCACCAAACACTAGTGTGCCCAACTATATAAACCCAATAACAGCAGACATGAAAAATCAAAGAGACACTAATACAATATTAGTGGGGGACCTTAGCACTCCACTGTCACAAATAGGTAGATAAACTAAACAAAAAATAATCAATGAAATACTAGAACTCATTCAAATTCATGAACAAATGAACTGAACAGATGTTTACAGTGTTTACCCCCAAAAAATCAGAATACAAATTATTTTCAGCTGCACATGAGTGGTTCTCCAAAATAGACCACATATTCACTCATAGAACATGCTTAAGTAAGTGCAAAATAATTGAAGTTATCCCCTGTATATTATCAGAACATAGTGTGATAAAATTGGAGATCAATAGCAAAAGAAACTGCAAAAATTTCATAAACACATGGAAATTGAACAACACACATCTGAAAAAACCAATGGGTCACAGAGGAAATTAAAGATGAAGTCAGACAGCTCCTACAATTAAATGAAAATGGCAATAGAACATATTGAAATCTATGGGACACAATGAAAGCAGTCTTACGAGGGAAATTCATAGCAGTGAATACTCATATTAGGAAAACAGAGCGATCCCAATTAACCTGATGCTGAACCTCAAGCTTTTAGAAAAAGAAGAGCAGGACAACCCCAAAGCTCTTACAAGGGAGGAAATTATAAAGATAAGGGCAGATATGAATGCAACGGAGACTAAGTGAATGATATAAAAAAATCAATGAAGCCGAGTCAGTTTTTCAAAAGATTCAACAAAATTGACAAACTCTTATCCAACCTTATCAGAAAAAGGAAAGTAAAGCGCCATATCCAGGTAATTAGGAATGAAAAGGATGAAATTAAAACAGACCCAGCAGAAATCCAGAAAACCATCAATACCTACTTCAAGAACCTGTATTCCAATAAGGAGGAAAACACAGAAGAAATGGACAAAGTTCTAGATACATATGCATTACCAAAGTTGAACAAAGAAGACCTAAAAATTCTAAACAACCCAATATCAATCAGTGAAATTGAAAACATAATTAAAATCTTAGCAACTAAGAAAAACCTGGGTCCTGATGACTTCACTGCTGAATTCCACAAGACATTTAGAGAGGAACTCCTCCCACTACTGTTTGAACTGTTCAATGAAATTGAAAAGGAAGCAATAGTCCCAAATTAATTCCTGGAAGCAACCATCACCTTGATCCCCAAAGCAGAGAAAGATGTAATCGAAAAAGAGAACTATAGCCCAATCTCACTAATGAACATAGATGCAAGAATCCTTAATAAGTTACTGGCAAGTAGAATGCAGAAGATCATCAAGAAGATCATACACCCTGACCAAGTGGGATTAATCCCAGGGATGCAGGGATTGTTCAACATATGCAAATCAATAAATGTAATATAATATATCAATAGAGTCAAGGACAGAAACCATATGATCATCTCAATAGATGCAGAAAAACATTCAACAAAATTCAACATGCATTTATGATAAAAATAGAAGACCTCTACCTCAATCTGATAAAAGCCTTCCATGAAAAACCAACAGCCAATATCATGCTAAATGGACAAAAATTGAAATTCTACACACTAAAATTAGGAACAAGACAAAGATGTCCACTCTCACCACTCCTGTTCAATATATTCTTGGAAACATTAGCCACAGCAATTAGACAAGAGAAAGAAATAAAGGAAATAAACATAATGAAGAAGTCAAATTGTCATTATTTGCAGATGACATGATACTCTATATAGAAGACTCCAAGAACTCCACCAAAAGTCTTCTAGGTTTAATAATCAAATTCAGTAGAGTAGCTGGATACAAGATCAACACACAAAAATCAATAGCTTTTCTCTACATAAACAACAGATTCACTGAGAGAGAAATAGTGCATACAATTCCTTTCACAATTACATTAATAAAACTGAAATAACTAGGAATCAACCTCACAAAAGAAATCAAAGACCTCTTCTCTGAAAATTTTAGCATTCTGTAAAGTGAGATTGAAGATGATATCAGAAAATTGAAAGACATCCGAAGCTCCTGGGTAGGAAGAATCAACATAGTGAAAATGGCCATACTTCCAAAACTGCTATATAGATACCTTGCAATCACAAGTGAAATTCCAGCGGCATACTTCACAGACCTTGAGCAAGCAATCCAAAAATTCATTTGGAATAATAGACCCAGAAACAAAAGCAATTCTAGGCAACAGAGACATGGCAGGGGTATCATAATCCTCAACTTGAAACTATACTACAAAGTTACTATGATAAAAACAGCATGGTACTGGCAAAGAAACAGACCTGAGGACCAGTGGAACAGATTAGAAGATGCAGAAACAACTCCAGACACACTCAGCCACCTCATCTTTGACAAAGGAGCCAAACACCCTCACTGAATGAAAGATAGCCTCTTTAATAAATGGTGCTGGAAAAATTGTGTTTCAACTTGCCAAAGATTAAAACTATGCCTATATCTCTCACTATGCACTAAACTAAAATCAAAATGGATTAAAGATCTAAATATTAAAACAGAAACATTGAACCAGATCGAACAGAGGTTGGGTAGAACTCTTGAAGGCATTGACGTAGCAAAAGATTTTATGAACAAATCCTCCGTTGCCTGTGAACTGGCACAAACAATCAACAAGTGCAATGTCTTCTTATTAAAAAGCTTCTGCACAGTAAGAGATACAACAGTGTGAAGAGACAACCCACAATGTGGAAAAAAATTTTCACCTACTGTTCCTCAGACAAAGATGTACTATCAAGAATCTATAAAGAACTTAAAAAAATCAGACCTCCTTAATTTAAAGACCCAATCCAAAAATAGGCATCTAAAATGAACAGACATTTCTCAGACAAAGAAGTAGAAATAGCAAAGAAACATATGAAAAAAATGTTCAAGATCACTGATCATTCAAGAGGTGCTAATGAAAACAATGCTGTGATTCCACCTCGTCTCAGAAAGAATGGTTGCTATGATGAAATCAACCAATAACAAATGCTGACTGGGCTGTAGGGAAAGAGGAACATTGCTCCACTGCTGGTGGGAGTGTATACTGTTGCAATCGCTGTGGAAATCTGTATGGAGATACCTCAAAGAACTAGGACTAGAAGTCCCATTTGACCCAGCTATTCCCTTGCTGTGTATCTTCCCAAAAGATTAAAAAGAATCATACCACAGTGATATATGTGTACCCATGTCCATAGCAGCACAATTCATAATAGCTAAAACTTGGAAGCAGCCCATTTGCCCATCTCCTGGAAACTGGAAAAAGAAAATGTGTGTGTTTTTTTTAAATAAAATGATGTATTACTCAGTCATAGAACATGAGAAAGTAGAGACATTTATAGCTAAATGGATGCACATTGAGGCGGTACTCTTAAGTGAAATAAATAGGACACACATGTGTAAATACCATATACTTTCCCTAGTGTGAGAAACTGGAAGTGTAAATAAGGTCTAAAAGTCATATTAGATAATGTGAAATAGGAAGAAAAGGGGCATAGGGGAAGGGGAGTTTGGAGGGGTCAGGTAAAAGAAAGAAGGGAATGGAATTAATATGAGAGAATGAAAAAATGGAAACAGTCCTTGTAAATTGATAGAAATGGAGGGGTTGAAGGGAGGGTAAGGTAATGGGGAAAAATACAGAGCAAGAGAGATTATGTGAAGGTGCAAATTTCCAGTGATGAATGTCATTATGTTGTATACCTAAAATGTACCAATAAAATTAATTAAAAAGTAAACATTGAAATTTGTTGTGAGCATCCTAAAAGCAAGAAAGTAAATGAAATTTTAAAAAATGTAAATATCCTCATCTACTTAAAAATAACTGTAATATAGCCATCAATCATGAATTTTGACTACATTCATTTTTACAGTGTCATTTTTACTTTGTAGGTCAAGACTTTTGCTATTAAATGGATCTTTATTCTTCCTTCACTTTCATTCTTGCCTCTTGAAGACAAATGAAACTAACCTTCAGTTAGGAAAAAGCATAAGTTATTTGTATTGACAGTTCAGTTAATATAGTATCTACCATGATCACCAGAGGAATAATAAAAGAAAAACCATTTAATAAGTTTAACGTGAATGACATGGATTTTAATTGGATTTTGTGTTACAAAGAGATTTTTGGAGGTGAAATGAACTTGATAACTATAGTACCTGACTTACCTTAATATGTATTCAAATCTTTCTTATGGAAGTCATTTTAAACTCATCTAAAGAAAACTGAAATCTAAGTAGTATTGTTATATTTTCAGTTCTTATGCAGTATGCGTATTAGGATGTAATTCTGAGTAACATTTTGATCATACCTTTAAGATTATGGTATATAATGTGTTAACTATCTTTATCCTCTATTTTGTTATAAAATTTGTTTTTATAGATGAAAGAAGAGTGCTTTTTATATTTTTATTAATATTTACATGTATTACATTAAAATAAAAAAGTGGAAACTAATCTTTTGTACAAAATTTTCACTTTTATATCTGTATATAGCTAAAAGTGTATGATAATACAAATGATAAATATAACAGATTAAACTATATGAGGAATTGAAGATCTGGAAAGAATAGAAAAAAGCTAATGGGCTAAAAATATGAGAATCGGGACTAAATTACACCTCCTCATTTGCATAGTATATTTGGAGCACCTATTATATGTCATGCACTATATGAGGAGCATGCAAAAACAGAAATATTTTGCCTTATGGTGATTTGAGTGGGAAGGAAGAGATGATACACATAAATTAAAATTCAGTATATTTTATAGTACATTAGTTAATGATAGTGACAGAAAAAATCAGGAAGTGTTCTGCGCATATGTAAGCATGTAGAAGAGATAAATTTGATTTGAATTTTTATTTTATTTTATTTTTTTAGCTACATCACTGGCCTGTGATTTGAATTTCTTTTTTTTTGTGCCGGGGATTGAACTCTGGTCTTTGTGCTTGCGCAGCAGGTGCCGAAACCACTGAGCTAAATCCCCGGCCCAGTGTGATTTGAATTTTTAAACAGGATGGTAAGGGAAAGGCTGACTGGAAAAGTCACATTTAAGCAAAGATTTTAATGAGTGAAAGTCTGCACCAAGTAAATATATTATGAATAGTGTTCTGCACAATAGAATATCAGTAAAAGTGGCTAAGTCAGGATCATACTCAGCAGCTTCAATAAAAAAGCAAGGATGTTAGTGTGGCTGGAGTTATGCGACCAAGGAAGGGAGGAAAAAGGAATAAAGTCTGAAAGTTATCTGTAGGGGATATAGATTGAGTAGGTTCTTCACCATCTAGAAGTTATTTTAGGGGCTGGGAGTTTAGCTCAGTGGTTTGGGCACCTGCGTTCCAAGCGCAAGGTCCAGAGTTCAATCCCCAGTACCAAAAAAAAAAAAAAAAGAAGCTATTTTAAGCACTTTTATCTTTTACTCTATGTGAGTGGAACAAACATAAGACTTTTGAACATAATAACGAGATGATTTCAGTTACATTTCAGCAGAGTCACTATGACTTCTGTGGTGAGATTTGCCATGGAGGGTAAGGAGTAGAAGCAGAGACACTAGACAGGATATTATTAAAACAATCTGGGTGTCATTTAATGGAAGTATGAAACAGAGTGGCAGTGGCAGAGGTGCTATAAAATGAGAGGTTTCCAGGTATGTATATTCTGAAAAAAAGAGCTTATAACTGAATGTGGATATGAAAATAATGTGGATAAGAAAATAAAAGAGGGAATGGTCAAGCATTTTGGCTTGAACAATTCAAGAGTCGGTATTAACATTTACTAAAATGATGACAGTTACAGGGACAGACTTCATTGCAAATGTTAATTTGGAACAGGAATAGAATCTTTCACCTTATTTTAACCTAGACACAATTTTTCTTAAAATAATATATTACTGGCTCTTGCCTGGAAGCAATTATTTATGAGAAAAGAGTAGATAAAGAGACAATAGGATTTGTCATCCAATCAGTACACTCTTGAGAGTGAAAGGTCATATTTATGTTGTACCATAACAACAAGCACAAATCAGATTGTCCAAGAAACACTAACAAAAGTAGATTAAGACAAAGTGTAATGACTTGGATTTTAACTTCAATTTATTATATCAAATTGAATTTTTCTTAATGGCACAACAGAGATTCTGCATAAGAATGACATATATGATATCCAAAATTATTTTAAATCACCAGTGATGGTGAATCTTTTAGAGCTTTCAATGATACAAAGAGCCTGCTGTGGTACACATGCCATAGGTCCACCACCACTGGTGCTATTTAATATTCTTATATAATAGATTTGGTAAATAATGGAATGAAATCTGTGAAAGCCTGTGGTCCAATTTCCTTCTCAATAAATGGATAGGTAAACAGATTTCCATGTGCAAATGCACACAATCATAGCAAATTTTATTCGTTAGAGTTGAATATAATTAGATTTACAGTACAGAGCTTATGTAATTTTAACCTTTTTTTTTGGACTGGGGATTGAATTTGGGACCTTGCGCTTGTGAGCCAGGCAGCAGAACCACTGAGCTAAATCTCCAGCCCAATTTTAACCTTTTTGATATAATATTTATATTTAAGCTGTTCATTTATGTCATACCTTTTAGCATTTCCACATTCATTAATTTTTAGTTTTCTTCTGTGTGAACCTTTTTTTGCTTTTAATGGTGCTTTTTCCCTCTTTTGTTACTGTTTTCATCATAAACTAATAAAGTTTATAATAAAATAACTTTAAAAACAAGAGCACTTTGTATAATTCTGCTTTGAACATCTGTTACTTCTTGTAAAATGTGTATGTCTGTTGTAAAATTAATACTGTTACAAAAATATACAGCTATTGCTAAAGCCCTACATTCATTTAATGATAGAAATTTTGTTATCCCTATCATGCTCACCATTCCCATACATGTCTTTCCTTACTGTATCACCCAGGTGTATTGAATGAGGAAATCATTTAAATAATGGAAACAATACATAATTTCAAATATAAATAAACATAAAACAATACAAGAGATACCCCCCTTCATCAGGTAGAATTATCATGTACAGGAGAAGTTTTTGGAACTCAATACATACCAAATTTTACTTAAACTTGCTTTTTATATCACTTAGTTTGATTTTTTTTTAAAGGCACAATAAATCACAGACAGTTATTATTTCAAGGCCACATGAAAAATTTCATCTTTACATTTTATAGGATTATCTTCCACATGTGTTTGTATAAGATGACATCCTAATCAATGACAGAAATAGCATTTTATTCAAACTGCATTTGCTTTATGAAAACGAAAGCTAAATTCCACACACAGCAATCATGCTCTGCATGTCAAACGTCAGGCTTTCTAATATCATTTTCAAATGTCAAACTTTCTGATATAATTTTCCATATGCTTCCAAGTACATCTTCTGAAATAAAATTATTTTCCCCCAAGAGAATCACATGAATCTCATGGACAGTAACATTATTATTAACATGAAAAGAGATGGGGGCCAGGGATTTAGCTCAGTGGTTCCACCACCTGCCCTGAGAACTCAAGGACCCGAGTTCAATCCCAGGTACCAAAAAAAAAAAAAAAAAAAAACATGAAAAGAGATGAAATGAGGGCCGGAGATTTAACTCAGTGGTTCCGCTGCCTGCCTCCCAAGCACAAGGACTCGAGTTTGATCCCCGGTACCAAAAGAAGAGATGAAATGAATTTTTAAATATGATTAAATTAAAAATATAAAATTTGTTTTTTGTCTATGTTAATGAAGCTGTTGCAAAGTTTGCGATTATTAAGTGGGTTTCATATGATTATCTTATCAATGTTTTTTAGATTTGTATTTTCCTAAACATATAAAATATTTATGAATTTTAAATAAGAAAGGACTTTTGAAATAAAAGTTTAAAGTGCAATTCTAAAGCACATTCTCTTCTTTACTTTCCCTCTACCATTTGAAATATTTTAGTATTCTAAGTAGTCATGAAATCTTTATGAAGTAGAATTGAATTAAAACCACAAAATATCAATCTACTTTAGTATATTTGGAAAAAAGAACAATTTGGGGAATAAAGTCTTTTATTTTTTGTAGTCATTGTTTTATTGATGCATATTTGTAGTACATAATGATTACATTCATTGTATGGAGCTGGTACATGCATATGACATTTTTTAATTCTGTTTTGAAATCTGCTCTTCATGCTCCTCCCCCTTGCTGCATCTCTTGGACCTCATCATATATATATATATATATATATATATATATATGTATCTATCTATCTAGCTACATTTTACATTTTGTAGTACTGTTCATGACAATCACATTTCTCATAGGGTGCATGTGCATCGCATTTTTAATCATCTTCTTTTTTTAAACCTCTTTTCCTTATCCCATATTCCCACCATCTTCAGTTCCCTTCCCATATGCCATAGATCTATCTGGCTATTTCCTATTGTCTGTCTTCTATTTGGCACTTTACTTATATATTTAGGTTTTCATGTAAGAGAAACCATGTGATATTTAAGCTTTTGTGTCTGATTTATTTCACTTAACATTTTGGTCTCAAGGTGCATCAATTTCCCAACAAATGACTCAAGCTCATCATTCTTTATGGCAGAGTAGTACTCCATTATGTTTAAATACTACATTTTCTTTATCTATTCATCTGTTGCTGGGCATACAAGCTGCTTCCAAAATTTAGCTATTATGACTTGTGCTGCTATAGATATGGGTATGCTCATATCACTTTAATATGATATGTTTAACTCATAAACATATGTAAAAGGGGAATATCAGGCTCTAGTGGAATTTCTAATTTTAGTTTTTTGAAGAATCTCCATACTCTTTCCCTAGTGATATCTCATTTGAACTGCAATCGACAAAAACATAAATTTATTTTGACTGGACTATTTGGCTAATATTAAAAACAAAAAAAAATAAGTGATATCTTAATCAGTTTGTGGCATAAAATGATTTCTTCTGACTTCAATATTTTATGGAATAATTCAACTATAAATATGTACACATTGTTGTTTGCCAAAGCACTTCCACTTAATGTTGTAGTTTAATTAATTTCAGCAAAAATCCTTCTCTGTTTTTATGCACATTCTGCTTTTTGACAAATCTACACGATCAACACACCTATTTCTGTGGTAGGATGCCCATCCAAAAATTGGAATGGTGAAGTAAAAAACTACAGGTGCAAAATATAGATGTGTTTTTAAAGCACATCTATATAAATATAGTCAGTTTCCCTCCTCTATATGGTTTTACACTTCTTTCATTTGAAATTCCTTTTGTTTTCCCCAATTCTTTATTTACTTGTCATTGCACTGTCAAGCTTTAATAGCACAAATCAATTACTATCTTACTTTCAAGCACATATACATTAGAATGGTCACTTTAAAAACTGGCCTGGGATGGACATTAAGGCCATACTCTTAAGTGAAATAAATAGGACACACATGTGTAAATACCAAATAGTTTCTCTGGTGTGAGAAACTAAAAGTGTAAACAAGGATCAAAATGTATAATTGATAATGTGAAATAGGAAGAAAAGGTCTAAAGGAGTAGGAGAAGTGGGAGGGGTAGGGGTAGGGGAAAGGAAAGAAGGGAAAGGTAAAAATATGAGAAAAGGCAAAAATGGAAACAAGGTCTTTTTAAATAAAGAGGGGTGGAGGGCTTGTAGGGAGGGCAGGGGCATGGGGGAAAATAAGAACCAAGATACATCATGTAAGAGTACAAGCTCCCAATGATGAATGTAACTGTATTGTATACCTAAAATGTACCAATAAACTTAATGGGAAAAAATGGCCTGGGAATGAAACGTGAAAAGGTTTCAAAAGTAGTCTGAAGACATACATGAAATCACACAGCATATGCTTTAAAATACCACAATTAGAGATTGCAAATTAGAGAAATAAATTTGTCACATTGAATCTTCACTTAAAAGATAAACAGTTGCTTTGGATATAATGCAATTCAGCATCTCCTTTTTAATTTTGTTACTACTGATTTTGGTTCTTACTTTTATTAGTAAATGTTTGCAGTACATACTGCTTTCTTTCGCTGTAGGGAATTGGTACATGTACACAACACATTACAATTCCCTACTTTTCCCCTTCCCTACACCACCTTTTGGTTTTCTAGCGTTGTATAATTTTATTTAGCTCATAAGACCTTATACAGTTATTATTGCATATAAAGGTTGAAAACTAGACTAATACATCAATGAATATATAAAACATGCAAGAAAATTGTACTAAGTCCAACTATACTTTTACATACATTTGTCATCCTTGGATTACAATGCTGTTTTTTCTTTCTATTTTCTTCTGTTATCTATCTTTTATTTCATAAAATACATGCATATATATTTTTTTCTATAAAAGAAACCATGCAATATTTAAGCTTATGGGTTTGAGTTACTTCATCTAAAATTATGGTCTCAAGATGTATCCATTTTCTGACAAACGGTTCAAGTTTATCCTTTGTATGGCTCAATAGGACTCCATTGGATATAAATATCACAATTTTTTTTATCCATTTAAATATTGATGGACATATGTTTTTAATTGGTCCTAGGGCTGCCCTCACATTTTTCAGACTGCCATTGTTTAGGAGTAATCAGTATAAAACTGAACCCATTATATGTTTATTTATGTTAAATACACATAGCTTATTTACTTTGCAACATCATCTTACTGATGACAGGCCTTATTCATTTGATAGCAAATCCTGTTGTCTAAATTGACACTGTGATGATTATGTAATGATTTAATAAATGAAGGAATCCAAAGAGATAGGTAATAGTACTTAGAAGAATAAATATTGAGTAGAATGATAGCACTATTTGGCAGCTCTCCAGAGATATTTATGTGCAATCCAATGACAGCATGCAATTTAGACTTTGTGTATGCCACAATATTGTAAAACTAGCTCAGATATCACAGTCAATTGTCCCAAATCATATCTAAAAAATTATCAGTGCTTAAATTTCTTATCACATGAGTGTTATCCTTTCATGTCTCTCCATTGATTCCTTTTTTTTTTTTGTACCGGGGATTGAACTCAGGACCTTGCACTTGTGAGGCAGGCACCAGAACCACTGAGCTAAATCCCCGGCCCTCTCCATTGATTTCATACAGAAGAAAAATAAAGAAAATTTTAGAGCTAAGTTACATAATCCTGTGAAAACCTAGTGCTACAGACATCATTATGATTTGCCATAAAGGATTGCATTACAAGAGGAGAGCAAATACTAAATTTAAGTATTGGGTAATATAGTCTGAAAGCATCAAAGTGCCAAATAACTACAGCAAAGCAGTAGCCAATGATAATTGTTAATTTTAATTATATTAAAAAATACCACATATGTGTTTCTGTGTAGGCTCATAGGGCAACAATTCTTGAAAGGAGCTCTGTGAAGTGCATATCCTACCACTTTTCATTTTATTCCTTTGATTAATTGGACTTACAAAGCATTTTGACTTGTTCTATGTTACTTTATCCTTAATTGACCACACGTTTATGTAATTCAGTGTTTTGGACTAATAAAAAGAAAAAGAGAAAGAGAGTCTCTAAAATTTGTTCTGATTGATAAATCATTTTACCTCTCCAGTTTTCAAGTAGGAAGACTATGTTCCAATGTAAAGTTTAACTTATACAGAGTAAGAGTCACTGAACTGATTGTTAATTGGCAAAAGTGAAAACAACTAGAATTGGCATGAGGACAATGAGAAGGATGTCATAGTTTAGATTTAGGTATCAACAGAGATTGGATATAATGACCACCAGTAAGCATTTCAAGTCTGAAATTCAATGATTTTGTTAATATTTTGCTTTGCAAATTAGGCTCAGTGATCATATCATATTTATAACTATTGTAGAAATCATTTGCAAATAGCAATTGAAGTTTAACAAATATGTCCACAGCAGAATTAAGCAATGTCTTTAAATAAATCTTCTAATTTGATTGGTTCCTGCAGGTAATTCTGTTTTGTGAGAAGTCTGAGAGATCTATCTTCTTTTTAACACAAAGAAAATATATGAGTTATTTTGACTTGGTATTTGTATAATAATAATGATCATCAATATATTTGTACAAAATAAAATCTGAAATAAACTTTATGTTGTATTTTTTGACAGAAACTTCTGGAAATAACACTTATCTATAGGTCGCAGCAACTATTTATAAACATATATATATATATATATATATATATATATATATATATAACAATACCATTATATGTGTCAGGCTTGACCTGGTGGTGAAATGGTTAATGAATATGCTCTTTAATTCCAAGCTACAGTTTGACAAGATACAAAAAAAACCACAACAAAACAGGCAGCCCATGCAGGTGCTGTCTCTGCCCAACAAAAGCCATGCTATCTCAGAGTAGACAGAACATAGGACACAAGGACGGGATGTTTCCAACATAGAGATAACAACTACAAAGCACAGTATCTTTTCAATGCCAAGTCAAGTGAAAATATCCATACATCTGCCTTGATCACTGACTGCATGGACAACAAATATTTTCTCTGACCTCTATAAGTGATAGACATGCCCGACCTCTTCCAATACCCTATAAAGCTTTCTGCCTTTTCTCTGTTCATGACTGATGGCCCTTAGCTTACCATCAGTCCACCTCTGCCCAGGTGAACCTCTTTGATTTCACTAACCTGCTCAGGTTTTCTCATTCCTCCACCATTTGTTACAATATGTATACATGACATTAATTATTAAAATGTGGGTCTTGGTACATTGTTCCTTCATATTTCTAAGATTTACTTGCCATTTTCTGTGAAACAAACATACCCATTTTAGAAATAAAGATGAACAAATTAAATGAAGAGATTTATATAAGTAGCAATATTATTTTTATCTAATATTTCAAAAGCAGAATGTTAATGTAAGAAGCAAGTTTATAACAAAAAGATATTTAGAAATATTTTCTGAAGAACTGTTTTTCAGACATAAACTCCATTGGCTTCTGGAAGAGAATAAAAATTGTAGAATTTTTTTTTCTTTTGTACTATAGAAAAGAAAAATTATGGCAAATAGAAACGGATTCTACTGAGTACTGTATGAAGCCACATGAATCATTGTTAAATCACCAAAACTAGAAGATAAATTTACAAATCTAATAGGAATATTCATGAAACACAATTGCTCCCATTGTTTGTATTTAATTTACATCTCAAATCAGTGTGATGTCATGTAGCAATCAATAGTTTGATTTAAAATTTTCCTATAGTGGTGTTAACATATTTTGTTCTGTTTGGAGTAATAATCTTATTTATTTATTTTTAAATAATTTTAAAATGCTTATAATATTGGAAACAATTTTGATGAGCATTCTAAAAGTTTGTAAATTAATCCATGTGAAAAACGCAGAGACAAACATATGATAATGCAATTCTTGAATATCTTACAAATAGTAATGATCTTAAATAATATCTTTATGTTTATATATGATAACTAATATTTGAAATAATTTATAACATTAATATTGAAACCAAGGAAAAACCTGAATAAACTTTGTAGCTTCACTTGCTTGTAGTTACTTGCTTTTAACTAACTTTAACAATCACTAGTTCTTGAGGTCACATAGTTCAGCTACATATTGATTTCCTACTAGTTTTGATAAAGATAACATTTCTGATGTGTGGTTTAAGATGACACTGATTGTCTGTGTTGACTTTCAGAGACTTGAAAAAGTTTGTCAAAACCACTGACTCTTGGACCCACACAGATGTGCAACAGGTGTCCTTTTGATTTTAGACAGTGAAAAACTCCAGCATCAGACCATGTTAACACTGCCATTTTCTGGATATTAACTCCAAAGATTGACTCTACTTGCATAGACCATTGGTTATGTCACCTACCATCACTTTTCTCCACACCTTACATCACCACTTTTCTAAATCCCAGAAATATCCTCAAACCAGATCCTTGGAGAGGTGCAATTGAGAATTGGTTCTCCCATCTCCATGCTAGGCTGTCTTGTGAAGAAATTTTCTCTTTTTTTATTTTTATTTTTTTTTTTAATTTTCTCTTTTGTAAAACTCATTATTTCAACTATTGTCATATTGTGCAGCAGCCACAAATAGGCCTAGTTTGATAACTGTGTATCATATTTTGTCAAACATTTGCAATCTAGGAGAAGGAAAAGAAGGAAAAGGAGTACTGAAGAATTAGATGAGGAAGATAAGTTGAATGGCATTTTAAATATGTAAATGTCTACATGTATGTTTGTGTCATATACATACATTTTATTTTATATACATATGTAATTTAAGACAAAACCTTGCAGTAAAGTCTAGAAACTACTGAGGATAAGCTCAGTGGTACAGGGCATGTTAGCATGCACTATGCCCTGGGTTCAATTCTTAGCAACACACACACACACACACACACACACACACACACACTGATTGGACATATTATTTGCAAGATTGTCAAAATTAAGAAATTAAACACAGAAATGAAGATAATCAATGATCTAGAAATTCTCCACAGGAAAATATAAAAGTAATTATGCATACCATATTGGAAAAATAAGTAAAATATTTTAAATTTCTGTATGTGTGTCTAATTTATAAGTAGCTTATACTCACTTTTAGTAAGTGCTAAATCTATGTAACACTTAGGTTACCAAATGGTGCTTTCGTTATTTCAGTCATTAGAATAGACTCATTAAATCCTTATTTTAGTCATTAGAATGAATTCATTCAATCCTGTTTTCTGCATTTGGCCCAAAAACAATTGAGCTCTTGATTGTCTGAAGAATTTAGTCTACATGGCACTATTAGAAAAGAGATATTTTACTTATATTCTGGTAACTGTGGAATAATTTCAAAACTTTATTCAAGTAATCTAATGCAACTTCAACTTAAAATTTTATAAATTACTTCTCCTTTGTCCAATAAGATTTCCCCAAGCAATAACACATACAAAACAATGTGTAATAGTGATGTACAATTTATGGTGCAAATAGCTCCTTTGCAAACTTCATATATGATATTAGGAAAAATGGAATATACAAACTGCTAGAGAGTCCTGAAGTAAGCTGTAGTCCCCACCTGCCCAGTATGTGATGCAAGTTGAAGAAAAACTTAAAGACAGAGTTAAAGAGAAAGTGTAAACTGGGATGGCAAAGGCGCCCTTGGCAAAAGGCACTGGTCCATCTCACCCACTGAATTTTATTGTTAATCAGTTAGGGTAAAGGTGCAATGCATGTATATGTCTGTACTATGAGCCATTACCATGGAAACCAATCAGGGAAGGCTTTAAAGAGAAGAGTCAAAGCCCTTTCAAATTAAAAGAAAGATAGATAAAATATATGGTTGTAATTAGAGCATTGTCCTTCAAGCTATGATGGCACCAATTATGGGAGTGGAATTTGGATGCTATTTACTCGGACCTCAGCTACACATCTTATCTCATATTAGTCCCAAAGCTTCATAGGCCATAACTCTGGTCTCATCCATGGCTGTTAGCAGGGAGGTCATATTGATCTGCTTGCTACTGCAGGGCTCATGAGATACCTCTGTGCCACGTAACTTCAGGTGACTTGCTTCTTAAAGAAAGACAATTGAGGAATTTAACTCTTTGCAGCCTGGAATGCTTACACCATGCTTTGAGCACAATCAATATTGAGGGCTCTGGCACAAATTTCAAGCAAGTAGAAATATATTCTTTTTTAAAATTAAGTTTATTGGTACAATTTAGATATACATAATGATCACATTCATTATACGGAATTTGTACTTGTACATGATATATCTTAATTCTTATTTTTCCCATTTCCCTCCCCTCCCTTCAACCCTTCTTCCCCTCCTTATTTACAAAAGCTTTGTTTCTATTTTATCTTTCCTTTCTCATTTTTTCACTTTTCCCTTTCTTCCTTTCCCCTTCCCCTCTCCCTAGTGCCACATCCCATTTGAACTTTTTCTACCTATTATACATGATCTATTATAGAGCTTGGTCCTATTTTACATTTTTCCACATGAGAGAAACCATGCAATATTTACACATATGTGTCAAATTTATTTAACTTAAGAGTATGGTTTATAGGTGCATCAAATTAGGTATAAATGTCTCAAGTTTATCATACTTTATGGCCAAATAATACTCCATTATACTAAAAAAAAATCTTTTTTTTTATTCATTGGTACATTTTAGGTATACAGTACTTTTACATTTCTCATTGGGAATGTGTACCATTATATGATGAATCTTGGTTCTCATTTTTCCCCATTCCCAGACCCCCTGAACCCCCCCCCTTCCCTATTTATTTACAAAGACTTTGTGTCCATTTTTTCCATTTTTCATAATTTTTCCTTTCCCCTGCACCTCCCATTTTCCCTACTCCTTTGGACTTTTTCTTCCTATTCAGCATTATCATTTATTCATTCTAATCCTTGGTATATTTTAGGTATACAATATAATAACATTCATCATTGGAAATTTGCACCTTTACATGATTTCTCTTGGTTCTTATTTTTCCCCCTTCCCCTGCCCTCCCTTCTACCCCTCCATCCCTCTCTATTTACAAAGACTGTATCCATTTTTCCATTTTCTCATATTAATTCCATTCCCTTCTTTCCTTTCACCTACCCCTCCCACTTTCCCTTCCCCTTTACCCCTTTTCTTCCTATTTCACATTATCTATTATACCTTCTAGTCCTTATTCACACTTTCAGTTTCTCACACTTGGGAAAACATTCAGTATTTATACATGTGTGTCCTATTTATTTCATTTAAGAGTATTGCCTCAATGTGCATTCATTTAGCTATAAATGTCTCTAATTTCTCATTTTTTATGGCTGAGTAGTACATCATTTTATTAAAAAAACACATTTTCTTTATCCAGTTTCCAGTTGATGGGCATTTGGGCTATTTCTAAGTTTTAGCTATTACAAATTGTGCTGTTATGTACATGGGTGCACATATACCACTGTGGTATGATTCTTTTAATTCTTTGGGGAAGATACCCAGCAGAAGAATAGCTAGATCAAATGGAACTTCCAGTCCTAGTTCTTTGAGGTATCTCAGTTGACATTCCCACCAGCAGTGGAGCAGGGTTCCTCTTTCCCCACAGCCACAGGAGCATTTGTTATTGATTGATTTCATGATAGCAGCCATTCTTTCTGGAGTGAGGTGAAAATGCAGTGTTGTTTCCATTTGCATCTCTTGAATGACTAGTGATGTTGAACATTTTTTCATGTATTTACTTACTATTTATACTTCTTTGAGAAATGTGTGTTCATTTCAGATGCCCATTTTTGGATTGGGTCTTTAAATTTGGGAGGTCTGATCTTTTTAAGTTCTTTATAGATTTGAGATAGTAGGACTTTGTCTGAGGAACACCACAAGAAGATTTTTTCCCACATTGTGGGTTGTCTCTTCACACTGCTGGTGGTTTCTCTTGCTGTGCAGAAGCTTTTTAATAAGAAGAGATCCCACTTGTTGATTGTGCTAGTTCACAGGCAACTGAGGTTTTGTTCATAAAATCTTTTCCTACACCAATATCTTCAAGAGTTCTACCTAAACTCTGTTCCAATCAATTCAGCATTATTATTTTAATATTTAGATCTTTAATACATTTCGATTTTAGTTTAGTGCATGGCAAGAGATGTAGGTCTAGTTTTAATCTTGGGCAAGTTGAAACCCAATTTTTCCAGCACCATTAATTAAAGAGGCTATCTTTCCTCCAGTGAGGATGTTTGGATGCTTTATTGAAGATGAGATGGCTGAGTGTGTCTGGCGTTGTTTCAGCATCTTCTAATCTGTTCCACTGATCCTCAGGTCTGTTTCTTTGCCAGTACCATGCTGTTCTTATCACAGTAGCTTTGTAGTAGAGTTGCAAGTTGGGGATTGTGATGCCTTCTGCCATGTCTCTGTGACCTAGAATTGCTTTTGCTATTTTGGGTCCCTTCTTGTTCCAAATGAATTTTTGGATTGTTTTCTCAAAGTTCATGAAGTATGCTGCTGGGATCTCAATGGGAATTGCATTAAATCTATATAGCAGTTTTGGAAGTATGGTCTTTATCACTATATTGATCCTTCTTACCCAGGAGCAGGAGATGTCTGTCCATTTTCTGATATCATCTTCAATCTCTCTTTTCAGAGTGCCATAGTTTTCAGAGAAGAGGTCTTTGATTTCTTTCATTGGGTTGATTCCTAGATATTACAGTTTTTTGGATGCTATCGTGAAAGGAATTGTTTTCCCTATTTCTCTCTCAGTGAGTCTGTCATTTGTGGAGAGGAAAGCTATTGATTTTTGTGTGTTGACCTTGTATCCAGCTACTTTACTGAATTTGGTTATTAAGTCTAGAAGCTTTTTGTGCAGTTCTTGGGGTCTTCTATATAGAGTAACATGTCATCTGCAAATAATGACAATTTGACTTCTTCATTTCCTATCATTATTCCTTTTATTTCTTTCTCTCGTCTAATTGCCTTGGCTAATGTTTCCAAAACTATATTGAACAAGAGTGGTGATAGTGAACATCCTTGTTTTGTTCCTGATTTTAGTGTGAAGGATTTCCATTTTTTACCATTTAGTATGATATTGGCTGTTGGTTTTTCATAGATGGCTTTTACCAGATTGAGGTAGAGATTGTCTATTCTGATTTTTTGTAGGGTTTTTTTTTTATCATAAATGCTTGTTGGATTTTGTCAAATGCTTTTTCTGCATCTATTTAGATAATCATATGGTTTTTGTCCTTGGCTTTACTGATATAGTGCATTACATTGATTGATTTGCATATATTGTACCATCCCTGCTTCCCTGGGATGAACCCCACTTGATCAGGGTGTATGATCTTCTTGATGATCTTCTGCATTCTATTTGCCAGTATCTTATTAAGGATTTTTGCATCTCTGTTCATTAGTGAGATTGGCCTATAGTTCTCTTTTTTGGTTGGGTCTTTTTCTGCTTTGGGGATCAAGGTGATGCTTGCTTCCAGGAATGAATTCAGGAGTATTGCCTCTCTTTCAATTTCATTGAAGAGTTTAAACAGTAGTGGCAGTAGTTCCTCTCTAAATGTCTTGCAGAATTTAGCAGTGAAGCCATCAGGACCTGGGCTTTTCTAAGTTGGTAAGTTTTTAATTATCTTTTGAATTTCATTGATTGATATTGGGTTGTTTAGAATTTTTAGGTCTTCTTTGTTCAACTTTGGTAATTCATATGTATCTAGGAATCTGTCCATTTCTTCTGTGTTTTCCATTTTATTGGTGTATAGGTACTCAAAGTAGGTATTGATGATCCTCTGGAGTTCTGCTGGGTCTGTTGTAATTTCATCCTTTTCATTCCTAATTGCATAGATTTGGGCCATTTCTTTCCTTTTCTGATAAGGTTGGCTAAGGGTTTGTCAATTTTGTTGATTCTTTCGAAGAACCAACTCTTGGCTTCATTGATTTTTTGTATCATTCTCTTAGTCTCCATTGCATTGATTTCTCCTCTGATCTTTATAATTTCCTCCCTTGTATGAGCTCTGGGGTTGTCCTGCTCTTCTTTTTCTAGAAGCTTGAGGTTCAGCATCAGGTTGTTTAATTGGGCTTGTTCTGTTGTCCTAATATGTGTATTCACTGCTATGAATTTCCCTCATAAGACTGCTTTCATTGTGTCCCATAGATTCCAATATGTTGTATTGTCATTGTCATTTAATTGAAGGAACTGTCTGATTTCTTCTTTAATTTCCTCTGTGACCCATTGGTTATTCAGAAGTGTGTTGTTCAGTTTCCATGTGTTTATGAAATTTTTTGAGTTTCTTTTGCTATGGATCTCCAATTTCTTCATTCTGTGGTCTGATAATATACATGGAATAACTTCAATTCCTTTGCACTTACTTAAACAGGTTCTATGTGTGATTATATGGTCTATTTTTGACAGTGACCAATGTGCAGGTAAGAAGAATGTGTATGCTGATTTTGTGGGGTGGAAGACTCTGTAAACATCTGTTAAGATCATTTGTTCAAGAGTTTGATTGAATTCTAGTATTTCATTACTTATTTTTTGTCTAGTTGATCTATCTATTTGTGACAGTGGGGTGTTGAGGTCCCCCACTACAATTGTATTAGTGCATATATGACTTTTTATGTCTGACAGTATTTGTTTTATATAGTTGGGTGCCCTAGTGTTTGGTGCATAGATATTTATGATTGACATCTCTTCCTCTTGGATTCTTCCCTTTACAAGGATGTAGTGTCCTTCTTCATCTCTCTTAATCAGTGTTTGTTTGAAATCTACTTGATCTCCAAAGCGGATAGCTACTCCTGCTTTTTTTCAGGTTCCTGTCTCATAGAGTATT